>NC_132884.1:38729045-38951545 GCF_030463535.1 Salminus brasiliensis | reverse complement strand
AATACCAAATACTACTACTACTATGAATACTACTAAGACTACTGCTACAACTACTGCCTACTACTACTACTACTACTGCTGCTGCTGCCAATACCAATACTACTACTACTACTACTATCAATACTACTAAAACTACTGCTACCACTGCATACTGCTACAACTACTACTACTACTACAATTACTACTATTACCAATTATACCAATACTACTACTACTACTGCTACTACTACTACTACTACTGCTACTAATACTACTACTACTATTGTTAATACTACTAATACCAATACTACTACTACTTCTATTAATACTACTAAGACTACTGCTACAATTACTGCCTACTATTACTACTACTGCTGCTACCAATGATACCAATACTACTACTAATACTACTACTGTTATTACTGCCACTATTGCTACTACCGCTACTAATACTACTAATACCAAATACTACTACTACTATGAATACTACTAAGACTACTGCTACAACTACTGCCTACTACTACTACTACTACTACTACTGCTGCTGCCAATACCAATACTACTACTACTACTATCAATACTACTAAAACTACTGCTACCACTGCATACTGCTACAACTACTACTACTACTACAATTACTACTATTACCAATTATACCAATACTACTACTACTACTGCTACTACTACTACTACTACTGCTACTAATACTACTACTACTATTGTTAATACTACTAATACCAATACTACTACTACTACTACTGCTACTACTACTACTGCTAATACTACTACTGCTACTAAAATCACTACTACTACTACTACTGCTGCTGCCAATACCAATACTACTACTACTATTAATACTACTAAAACTACTGCTACCACTGCATACTGCTACAACTACTACTACTACTACAATTACTACTATTACCAATTATACCAATACTACTACTACTACTACTACTACTACTGCTAATACTACTGCTGCTACTAATACCAATACTACTACTGCTGCTGCTGCCAATACCAATACTACTACTACTACTATTACTACTACCTCTACTGCTGCTGCTAATAATACCATACTACCAATTATACTACTACTACAACTATCACCAATAATACCAATACTCTTGCTACTACTAATACTAATACTACTGCAACTACTACTACTGCTACTGCTAGTACTAAGACTACTATGTATACTATATATACTACTATATTTATCTATTTATCTATTTATTTATGATTCATTGCCCACTTTCATATATGCCAAATATGATTTGTAAAATATATGTAACATATTTTCTTTGTCATTTTCATACATTCAAGTATTTATTTATTTATTTGTAACCATTGGGGTGGGTCACAGTCAATAACACTACACTACACTACACCACACTTACACAATGTATTTTTAAGGTTTGGGAAGTGTAAGTACAGGTACAATATAAATGGCATGGGTTGGTGGATGTAGAGGAATCAGTCACCCCAAGTTCTGGTTAAGTACAGGGGTAGTCACACCTCTCTTCACTGGTTAAACCAGGACAAGCACTGAGCACTGAAGCCTCCTGTGAATTAACAAACCAGCTGTTCTTGTTTTTCTTCTTTGTTATTCATCCCTGATAATGTTTGGAACTGCTCTCTCTAAAAGCGTTTAAATGCCAGCCTGTTCAGTTTGAACGTATTGATCATTAGAATCATCCAACATGTTATAAAGATTCAGCTTTCAGCCATTGGCAGTTTATTTGTAGATTAAGTGCCAGGCAGGGCAGCTTAAACGGGTTCATCTGGTCTTGTTATGACTGTAAAATGTCCTTCAGTCCACTTTCTGCTTTACTTTAGGACTGTGCCAGACGTTGGTTTGTTTCATGATGGTGACATGCTCGTTTATTTATTTATTTGGCTTAACTTGATTGGTTTACTTCATGTCTGTAATATCTTGCTTAAAAGGGAGGGAAATTGAATGCTAATGAAGGTTTCTATGCTAAGCACAAGTTTCACTGATCACAGCCAGCTTACCTATAATGTTAGGACTGTGTTATCACAGTGCGTTGGTCTGAATGTAAACAAACCCATGAAATGTCTGTGGGGTTACAGACGCCTGTGCCGGCCAACGTCGCTTTAACAGTCTACCCACTTGGAGAGAGCACGGCCAATTGTGCTCTCTCGGATTCCGGCTGCTGATGGCAAAGCGGCATGGCTCAGGATTCGAACTTGCTACAAATAGTGGCAGTGCATTACCACATCATTGACCTGTACTAAAAAATAGCCTTAATAGTCTATATGGACAAATCATCTTGTTTCAGTTTAACTCATGAACGTATTTCAACTTATTAAAAAAAAACCCAAAAAAACCCCACTTTTTTACTTAAAATTTACGTAATACTTTTGACATAAATTTTTTTTAATGTCAAAATAATAAAAAAAATAACGATAAAAACTTGTGCAGTGATAAAAATCCACTTGTTCACTGACAGTGTTGACTGTGTGTGTGATTGATTTCAAACTCAAAGCTTTTGGATCTTGGTTCCACTTGGTTCCTTTGAGACAAAATCACAGGATTTTTATCTAGAACTGATTTATGTTTATTTACATTTACATTTAGGCATTTTAGGCTGTGGTCAGTCTGCTAAGTTGGGAACCATTTTGACCAGTGGTTGCATGCAGATGCAGGTACATATAGATCACCAGTGAGTGGGCGGAGCTTAAATTAACACGAAATTCCAGCCGGACATATTTTCATAATAATATTAGTGTAAGAAAGAAGAAATGTCTGAGGGATAAGAGGTCATATGGTCAACCTATCTTTTAGAAACCCAATGATTTCACGACCAGCCGTGTTCTAATATAAAAAAAACACCATCCCAGCATCCCAGTGTTCACCGAAAACATACAGTATTCTTGAGATGATTTTAGATAATTCATGTATTAGATAATGAATCCTACATGCAGTGTTCTGAACGTGAGGTTTAGTAGCAGTGATGTTCCTTTGGATGGATCTTCTTTTGGAGGCTTTATTAAGGACTGGAATCCTGAGTGTGAAAGGACGGCCCTGTGACCTTTACTGTACGCTGTCCCTCTATCAGCTACCATCTGTAGAACATCAAATAGAGAAAAACAGGTTGGCAGCGCAGTGAGAGCTGGTGAAAGCAGAGCTGCTTTACATGTCTAAAATATTTGTGGTGAAACTGCAGCAAGTTTGACTGAAGAGCAGAGGCCGTATTTCTGTATGTCTGTGGTAGCACTACTGTTCAACATCACAGTGTAATTTACTGAATATCTGAAGATCTGTTTAAGCTACAGTTAGCTAATCTATTCAGACATCTATTCAGTGTTTGGCGTAGCTGTTGACCTGTTAGACAGGAATGTAGTTTAGACAGCACTCAACCATCCTCCAACAGAAACCCACTGATTTCATAAGTTCCTGTTTTTAACTACCTTCATTTGTTTAGGCAGAGCATATGGTCACGTTTCATTCTGAGAACGCTCATCCATCTATTATTAATATATATATATTTATATATATATATTATAATATATCATATATCATATATATGTATATATATATATATATGATATATGATATATTATAATATATTAGAATATATATATATATATATATACACACACAAATAATATACAACTCCTAACTAAAACATCTGATGCTATGATCCATGGATTGGAAAGCCCATGCCTGCTATCGGTGAGCCAGGCTTCATTATTGGGTGTTGGGGCGCCAGCTTTTGCATTCTGCAAGTTTTAAAACCAGAGCGGTGGGGTTCCAGGTGGGCATGGGCTCTGAGTGGGTTTGTACATGTGTTGTTACTGGGACTCAGTTGCGCTGTTACACTGTTACAGTCCACCCTAATCTCACCTTGGTCCCATCTAGGCCCCATGTACAGTGTACAACCCAGATGGGGTCCATGTTGAACCCCTCCTGGTCCCATCACTGACCCTGGTGGTACAATAATGGGCATCCATATGTGGAGGCAACATGGACAACCCATTGACAAAACCTTATGGTTCCCAGTTGGGCTAAGCATACAGGCCCCACATGGGCATGCTATCTGGGCTGATAATGGCCCCCTGCCTTTAAAAAAAGGTTTTTCATAGTACTGCCCTTGAAAAAGGTGTCCTAATCTAATGGCAGATAATCAGTTCAGGTCAGAGACGTTCACGATGAACACCATTTGATTCGCATCCAACTCTCTAAAGTCAAAGTAGCAACCCTAAACATAATGCACCTCGCAAAATCAGGCATTTTCAAACTACACAATTTGGTGAAAACTGCAAATCTGGCAACCCCCCAGAGGACCGAACATGTGAAAGTGAAAGGCATGCAGGAAATGGGATTGCTGTATAATTATATATATATATATATATATATATATACATATATACATAAATTATACCAACCAGCCACTTCATTAACACCACCTCCATTTTTTGTAGTTCTATAATTCCAGTCCGTAGTCCATCAATTTCTCTGTGTACATTGTGAGCCTCCTTTCACCCTGTTCTTCAGTGCTCAGCACCCCACAGGACCACCACAGAGGAGGTGTGGTGGTATTATATTGTAAGTGGAGCTGATATAATAAGATAATGTAGAAACAGAGAGGTGGTTTTAATGAAGTGGCTGGTCCAGTCGGGGCACACACAAATGCATTTCTATTGGTTCATTCAGTGTGAAACATTGACATTATGTAAAGAATAACTGCCAGAGTGTTATTTGTCTTGTAATGCTATCATTATTATTCATAAACATGAGATCATCAGACTTTTTATGAATAGTTTGTGACAGGGGTGAGCAGCTCTGCTCCTGAAGGCCTGGATTCCTGCATAGTGATTTTCCTGTTTAAACACACCTTGTATTAAACTTGGCTTATTGTCAGGTTTCGTTGGAATGGTGGAGCAGGAAAACCCCCAAATTGTGCTGGCCCTTAGTTCCTTACCCCTGCTCTGAGCATGACCATTAGCATTGTTAGCGCTGCTTTGACTCGATTATTGCAGATGAAGGTCCGGCAGCTCACAACTGCTTCACAATTAGGTGTTTTCATTGACAAGTTTTGCTGGACTGTTCAATAATTCATTGTTTCCTTTGCCTTCTCAGCTCCTCTGCCGACCTCAGCACTGACCGCACTGTCAAATGCCTCCAATTCCGACTTCCAGACTCGCAGCGAGGCATGTGACAACTGCAGTCACTTCAAATTCATGGCCTACACCATCACCTACAGCATAGTGTTTCCTCTGGGACTGCTCAGCAATTTGGTCGCTCTGTTCGTGTTCCTGCGGCACACCCCCAAGAAGTCGGCCAACACCGTGTTCATGACTAACCTGGCCGTTAGTGACATTAGCTTTACCTTAACGCTGCCCTTTCGCCTGATCTACTACTCCAGGGAATGTCACTGGGACTTTCCGGACTGGCTGTGTCGCTGGTGTGTGTACTCCTTCTACGTGAACCTCTACACCAGCGTGCTGTTCCTCATGGGCCTAAGCGTTCTGCGCTACATCGCAGTGGTGCACCCCATCCGGAACAAGACCCTCGTCACGGTGCGCCGGGCCAGCCTGGCTTGCTTTTGCATCTGGGTGTTCGTAGCGGCGATGTCCATCCCTTTCCTCATGTCCGGCACCTTATTGGATGGTGAAAAGGTGCGCTGCTTTGACCCAGGATCCCAAAAAAACTGGATCCGGATACTCCACCTGAACTACTTGGCGCTGGTTATGGGCTTCCTAATTCCTTTCAGCACCATTCTGGTCTGCTACGGGTGCATAATCCACAAGCTGTTTGCAGGTCGGAAGTTTCGGAATCACAAGCGGGGACACCGCCTGCGCTCAGTGTACCTGATCGCCATCATCATGAGCACCTTCCTGCTGTGCTTCGTGCCGTACCACGTGGTCCGCACCGCCCACCTGCACGCCATCGTGTCGAGGAATAACTGCAGGCTGGAGGACGAACTTCTGAGGATTCCTGTCCTGACGCTGTGCATGGCGGCTTCCAACAGCTGCCTGAATCCCCTCATGTACTACTTTGCTGGGGAGAGCTTCCGAACGTCTTTCCGCAGGGCCTCGCGCCGGGGAACGATCAGCTCTGAGAACAGCCTCCGCTTGTCATTCCAGGGGAGGAACCGATCGAGCAGGCGAGGGATGCACCAGACTCCGAACAGCCTCCTGGAGCCGGAAAAAAAGCCGGATGTTCAGTGAAGAGCAATGGAACGAGCAATGGACTCTACCTTCTCTTCTTCTGACCTGCAGCACAGAGCTGGGATGGGATTTCAGTGAGGGGGACAGGCAAGGAATCACAGGTCCGATGGGACAGATGCTGTGGATCTCGTTTCCGGTATAAGATGGAAGGGTGGTTTATTCCCTTGCGTTGAGAACTTTGTATATTTTAAGGATAAAAAAAAACAATGAAAAGAACCGAACTGTGAATATTTATCTTCACCAGACGTCACCGGACTGAAGTAGATACATGAAGTAAAGCCCTTGACTCTGAATCCTACAAGAAACATTCCATTGTTAGTGACTACAGGAGAATTGTCTTCATAGCAGTTTCACAAAACAGCCTGAAGAGCCAGAAGAGCTATCAAAGTATAATTCCAGTGTAATTAGTCAGAATGCAGGATGTCTGTTTCCAGTTTAACAAGCTTTGCTAGAGAAGACAACGTGGTAAAACATCGTTACCATCCAAATAAAAATCACACCAGGTAACCCTGCTTTGAGGGGTTCTTGTTGGAGGCCACCTGCTACAACATTAACACCACAGTTTATTGGCTTATTAATCTGTATATGTATGTATAGATTTTACCATTTCTGCATAGGTTTCACACATTCATCCATCATAAGTGCCAGTTTTTTGGTCAAGTCTGTTTGCCTTTTGTGTTGGAAAGGGTTCACCACCTCCATTTTTTTGTAGTTCTATAATTCCAGTCCGTAGTCCATCAATTTCTCTGTGTACATTGTGAGCCTCCTTTCACCCTGTTCTTCAGTGCTCAGCACCCCACAGGACCACCACAGAGGAGGTGTGGTGGTATTATATTGTAAGTGGAGCTGATATAATAAGGTAATAATAATAATTCTATTGGTTCATTCAGTGTGAAACATTGACATTATGTAAAGAATAACTGCCAGAGTGTTATTTGTCTTGTAGTGCTATCATTATTATTCATAAACATGAGATCATCAGACTTTTTATGAATAGTTTGTGACAGGGGTGAGCAGCTCTGCTCCTGAAGGCCTGGATTCCTGCATAGTGATTTTCCTGTTTAAACACACCTTGGATTAAACTTGGCTTATTGTCAGGTTTCGTTGGAATGGTGGAGCAGGAAAACCCCCAAATTGTGCTGGACACCGGCCCTCAGTTCCTTACCCCTGCTCTGAGCATGACCATTAGCATTGTTAGCGCTGCTTTGACTCGATTATTGCAGATGAAGGTCCGGCAGCTCTACACCAATCGGCCGAAACATTAACACCACTGACAGGTCAGATGAAAAACACCAGATACCAGTATCTGGATTGTATAGTATCTGATAAGTTCGGGTATGCAGGTGTATCTAAAGGTAAAGGTGCATGTGTTTGTCACTGTACAGCGAAATGTGTCCTCCGCATTTAACCCATCTGTGGTAGTAAACACACACACTAGTGAACTAGGGGCAGTGAGTACACACACACACCCAGAGCGGTGGGCAGCCAACTCCAGCGCCCGGGAAGCAGAGAGGGTAAAGGGCCTTGCTCAAGGGCCCAACAGTGGTAGCTTGCTGAGCCCGGGAATTAAACCCACAATCCTGTTATCAATATCCCGGCACTCTAACCGCTGAGCCACCACTGCCCCAATAAGCTAGTCAGACTGAAATTCGATTGCTGTGTGGGACGAAATATGCTAATTCGCTCATTGTGTGGCAATTATTACTGGTGTCTCGGTTGTACCGGGAGGGGTTTTGGTTGGCTGTGGAATGAGTTTTGGAGAAACTCATGTGTGGCTCAAATGTGGCTCAGATCAGACCACCTCCTGTAGTGGTTTGAGGGATGGGATTTGTATCAGTGAGTCTTGGGTGCGTTCACACTGGCTTTTTTATTTAGCTTGGCCTGATCCAGATATAATCCTGATACTCAAGACGGATGAAGCGACCAGGTCTCAACAAGGTATTTGATTACCTTCATCTACAGGGCATCGGTAAAGGGTTGGGATACATTCGGCAGCAAGTGGACAGACAGGTCTTGACGGTGATGTTGGTGCTAAAAGCAGGAAAAATGGACAAGCGTAAGAATCTGAGCCACTTTGAGAAGAACCAAACTGTGATGTTCTAGACAATGACTGGGTCAGAGTATCTCCAGAACATCAGGCAGGGCTTGTGAGGTGTTCCTGGCATGCAGTGGTCAGTACCTACCAAAAGTGCTCCAAGAAAGGACATTCTATGGTCCTTCTAACAGCTATGGTTCACCTCATTGATGCTGATGGAGGCCCCACCTCACAACTTGCAGAACTTAAAGGATCTGCTGGTAACGTCTAAGCACAAGACACTGCAGGACACCTCAATATTAGGCAGGTGGTGTTAATGTTATGGCTGATTGGTGCTAAGGGCATGGTTTGGTTTGTGTTTATTCTGTTACCTATTGATCCACTTCTTGTCTGGTCATATTAGCTCATGATGTAACCATTATCAGCATGCTTTAAGCTACACTCCGAAGCCTGTGAACCCATTTCTACAACAGTGACAATACAGACATCCATCCATCAGTCTTCTTGTCCGCTTCTTCTTGGTCTGAAATGCTCCACCTGGAATCTTTAGGTGTAGGCCTGCCAAGCTAATTATGTTACTTCTGATTCTTGTACAGTATATGGACATGACCTTAAAACTAGCATTCATCACGATATAGTCCCATTTATAGTGTAAAAAAAGATGACCAATGACCAATGCATCAATAAAAGTCTCCATACATACAGGGTGGACTCTGAGAAGGGCTGTGATCTGTCTGGGTCAGAATCTCCAAAACATCAGGCAGGTCCCGTGGGGTGTTTTTCGGTATGCAATGGTCAGTACATGCTGAACCTGCAACAAGGTCATGGGCACCTAAGGTTCAATGATGCTCACAACTTACAGAACTGAAAAAATCTGCTGCTGACCACAGGACGCCTTCAGAGGTCTTGTGGGGGACATGGGGGACATGGAGGACCTACTCAAATCTAGGCACTAGATGGTACTATTGTTATGGCTGATGCGTTTTCACTGGGACATCATAGTTATCATGATGGGCCTAATCAGGTGCACCAGTCCAGCGCAGGGTGCCACACTAATTTGCATAGCCAGTTCAGCTACCATGCGTTCTTGAGAAGTAGATACCAAACGTCTCACAGGCCGAGATGTGAGCGAGGACTGAGCTGACAAGCCCAGGCCCCTGGAGCTACCTGGCACGTGCTTCCACCTCCTGCAATGAAATTAACATAGATAGATACATAGCTGTCTGTCTCTTCCACAGCACCTCCTGACTGGTTGTACCTGTTTCTGGGGTCTGTGTCATCAACCCAGCTGGTTTTATAAGGAGTTGCCTGGAGCAGAAGTGTCTGGAACTCAAGACTGCTCATTAGACCAAGAAATTAGGACATGCTAGTCATTACGAGGAACTCCATAATAAGTGCTTCCTTACAGCACTGGGGTTTCTCTGTAATTTTCTTATGCAATTGCTTCCCAGTAAGGCCTTTCCTTGTGGTGGAAGTGGGGTCATTTATACACCAATCACTCTTTTATAGATTAAAAAGATTAAAACGTACAATGGCTATTAAGTCAAAGTCCTCATGTACACTGTACCTTTATAAGGAATGGCATTCTGCTCATGCAAATTGGTCTTTACTTCAGGCAGCATTTATAGATCATACTAATCAATAAATCAGCTAATCGAACTTTTCCGAACCTTGGAGTACGTTGGGGGTGGCCCTCGTTTACATTGCAGCTGAGCCAGTACATGACATATGGATGTGGGGGTGAGAGTAAACAAACCATAGAAAAGAGGAAACATCATAAATGCTACACTATTTGTCCAAATGTTTGTGGACACCCCTTCTAATGAATGCACTCAGCTACTTTAGAGTTGCACCCATTGCTGAATGACACAGATGTGCAAATGCACACACAGACACGTACTGCCAATAGATAAACATGAACATGAACCTATTGGCACCATGCTGCCTAATGCCAGGCGTGGGCTAGAGTGGGGTATAAAGCCCCCCAGCATTGAGCTGCTGTGGAGCAGTGGAAGAACTGTGCTCTCTGGAATGATGAAGGTGCTCCATCGAATACTTTTTGGGTGAGGTGGGGTGATGATCATCCAATCCAACATCCTGACCTTACTTTGCATTCGTCACTGAACGCAATCAAATCCTCACAGCAATGTACCTACAGAAATAGGATAAACATTTTTAATACCCTTAATTTCAGAAGAAACAGTGAGTGAGCAGATGTTCCAATACTTTGGTCCAAGGGTAGAGTATATACATTAACTTTGACGCCTCTTTATTAGGTACACCTGCACCTGACTGTTAGGACTCTGCCATTCGGACACCCAGGGGAAGCTCGTTCCTCCACTTCGGTGCAGGACAGTAAAAAGCCTGGACGCTCGCCTTCCGTGGATCTTAAAAGATGGCGGGTCAAGCCGAGCCGTACTTGAAGCTGGAAGGGCTCTTGGTGCAGATCAGCTTTTGACCATCGCCATCAAGTACAGGGGGGCTGGCTGGTCCAGTCTTGGCTTTGTAGACCAGGGTCAGGGGTTTGAATCTGATGAGGGCAGCAGCTACAGGAAGCTACAGTGAAGAGAGAACGCAGTAGAGGAGTGACATGGCTGAATACAAGATCCTTGAGGAACATTTATAGTTCAACAAAAGGTTTTTAGAAGAACAAGGTTCCTTGAAGGTTCCTCAAAGCACCTTGAGAGGGTTGTCCATAGTTTCAAACTGAAGAACCTCCAAAGGTTTCTCAAGGATCTTCTACTTTTAAGTGTACTACAGTCTTTCAGCCTTTACTGACCTCTTCCATGAGTGACCTGGGTTTGACTACATCACTAGTGAATTACTGTAATAAGCACTTCTACATATACAGAAAAAGAAATAGCTGAGGGAACCAGCGCAGATCCTTTACTAAGTACACCCACGATTTGTAATTACTGAAAAGTTACAGCCATCAGTCAACTTACTTCTGACAATGATGGGCTCAAAAAGGCGTCACCACAATTATTTTAGGCCGTATAAATCATCTGAGTCTATCTGATACAGCTGTTGAGTCCACAGCTGGGTTCTTTACTCAAACAGAACCAGGACAACTCTAAAGAAAGGTCTGGACGCTTAAGAATGGTTCTTGGCTCTCGTGGGAAACCTTGTATAGATGGTTAGAGGTCAAAAAACCCTTCTGTTTAGATAAAGCATCCTCTCTGTGCTGTTTCATTGATTCCAGGAGTAGATTCCGGATTTCCTGTCTCCTTTCAAACTGTATTTAGGATGGTTTTCATTAGTAACACCAGAAAATCTCGACTCCAAAAGTTCATCATCAACTGTTTCTGACAGGCTGTTTACAAACCGTAAATAAGTAAATCCAGGCAGCTCTGCCTTAATAGCATTCCTGAACAGCAAGTGATAAAGAGATCTGTCCAAAGCTCTGCGCTGTGGTCCACAAAGCTGTCGAAAGCTTTCCCATTCATTAGTGGAGATACGAGGGTTTAAAAGACTTCTGTAGATGTTAAAGTATCAACTGAAGCTTTTGACTCCAGTAAAAGTGTAAAAGTACTGGTTTCAGAATGACTTCAAGTAGAAAAGTAAAAGTAATGGAAGGAAAACAAAGGCCGAAAGCTCAGGCCGCGCCACAGGGGTCTATAGTGTACTACCCCCCCCCAAAAAAAAAACAAAAAAACATTTCTCTAAAAGTCATAATGAGGAGAATGATCTAAAAAGTTGAGCTGCACTAGGCTCCTGTTGAAAATGAAGCATTTCAGTAATATCAGCTCTATTAAAGGAGCGTCTCTGTGCTCTACTGAGCATTAACATGAGCTTCATGGAGGAAAATATGAGGAGTCGTTGTCTAGAAGTTCTGTAAAGCTGCAGAAAGTCAGACTTCAGAGGCGTGTGATCAATAAGCTTTATTGGAATGTAAATGTGGGGCTCAGTCGGGACGTTTCACTGCAGCTCTCTTGAGTCTCTGCCACGGACACAGTCTTCATACTAGACTACAGACGTCTGCTGTGAGCTGCTGGAGAGTGACGGGACGTGTGCAGGTGTGATGATCTCTTATAAACCAATAGGGAGTCAGAATGGTGTCTGTTTATACTTCTCATCCAATTACAATCAGACTCACACTTTCTGGATGGAGAGATTTATCTGGATCAAGGCTGGTTTTAAAATGTAAGGAGGAGAAAGTTCAGATAATTGGGTGAAAATGTAAGAAGTAGAAGTAAAAGGTCTGAAAAATAAATAATTACTCCAGTAAAGTTTAGAGAACCAGCATTTCTACTTAAGTAAAGTAATGAAGTATTTGTACTTCATTACTCGACACCTCTGGAGGTCTAGTCCATATATTGTAAGGAGAATTATCATCAGCTCATCCGGAAGTCGTTCGTTTAGAGGGCGCCTCCTATTTCACTGATGACTTTGAAAAGTCTGGAAAAGGCAGAGATCACAACAAACGAGTTTCAGTGGGATTCCAGTCCTCATTCACAGCTTCAGAGGATTTTCATGAATAGCAGGAAGTGTGCTAATTTTGGAGCTCTGTGGGGTTTTAAGGGGAAACAGGAGAATGAGAACCTTCTTACGTATCGATTGTGTCTAAAGAAGATCATTATTTCTAGGTAAGCCTGGGAGGCAGGTTTGGCTCTAAGCTGCTTTACTGGGGGACCTCCAGCAGACGTCCTTGCTTTTGCAGCGCTCTTCGGAAGCACCTGTTTCCTCAATGCTGTGGGAACAACCTTGTAATGCATCTGCTACCTTTGTCGGTGTTCCACGGTAGAAGGAAGTCTACCTTGCTTTAGAAACTTTGAATGTCTACAATAAAACCTCCCACTTCAGCAGAACAGCTCAGCACGCTGGTGGTACAACAATAGGTCCAAATGTTTGTGGACACCCCTTCTAATACATGTATTATTTAGCTTTAGGGTTAATGCATACAGATGCAGAGCTTTTCTAGTCCGTGTACAGAAGTACAGCCAACAGAATAGCATTGCATAGAATAGCATAGCTATAGAGGTGAGGTGGTGATCATCCAAACCAACCTCTCTTGTTGCTGAATGCAATCAAATCCTCACAGTAATCCTCCTCCAAAATCTAGGAGTAAGCCTTCTTCCCTGTACAGTAGAGACAGTTACTCCAACAAAAGCAGTATAAGCTCTTTTTATTACCCTTGATTTCAGAAGACAATATGAACGAGCAGGTGTCCCAATACTTTTGTCCATAGCATGTACTCGACTCAACGATCCACGATGCGTAGATCTGCGACTAAGGCCGGCTTCTACCAAAACATCGAAACAGAGAGACATCTCAAACTTCTTTTTATTACATCTTAAATAACAGTACATTTTAATATAGTATCTATCTTGCATCCAGCTTTCTGTGGTACACCGACAGACTGAAATTAAATAAAAAAAGGTGAGGAGGAGTGCCGAGCTCTACAATTATTAATGATGAGAAAATAAAGGGGGGAAATCCATTTTAATTGAACTGCAATTAATCTTTACTGGTGGCAGCACACACAAATACATCACAATTATTGTACATTATCGCAGAGAGAGGAAGAAAAAAACAAAACAAAAAAATAAAAATAAAAAGAAGTCACAACTATTAAAGAAAGTGCATCTGTTTACAGTGGGGAGAAAACAGAACTATCTGCCATTTCAGATGCCATTTTCTAGACTTTTTTTGTTTTTTGTGTTTTTTGTGTTTTTTTTGTTTTTTGTTTTTGTTTTTTTAATTCAAGGAAGCCAGAGCGGCGTTTGTTTGGACAAATACCTCTGTTCCTCTCAAAGTTTGACCAAAAAAATAAAAAATTAAAAAATTAAAAGGAAAAACAAAACAACTAAAAACCCACGGTATTAAAATCGTTGCAGAACAGAAACAGAAAAGTCTCGGTAATAATTTGTCTTTTCATTAGAATCATTACAGGAGCTCACAATGAGGAGGGGCAGAGGAAGTCTGCAGTAAATATGTAGTCCTTTCTCTTTCAGCTTCTCACTTGGGTGCATAGCTTTGCCAGTAAAAGTAAACGATGTATACACAGCGTGGCAAAAACGACTGGAATTAGGCTTCAACCGTTAAAGAATTTTTTTAATATACCAATTTCTCCACCCTAGCAGAGAGACCAGCAAGCCTTACAAAAAATAAAAAACAACCACGAACCAAGAAAAATAAACAAAAAAAAAACAAAAAATGTTTTTAGGAAAACAAAAAAAAGGAGCACCTGCGTAAGCATTTCTACAGCATGCGACTACGTTACTTCATGGCAGATGAAATAAAAAGTTAACGCTTAAAGTTTTAAGAATCATTATTTTCAGACATTGATTTGTACAACATTTCATTCACAGATTATTAACTGTATTTCCAAGCACAAACAGGGAGATCCGCTGTCTGAAAGTGGGGGTTACTTGATTATTTAGGGAAAAAAAAAAGGGGGTAAAGAAAATAAGAAAAAAATTAAAATAAGAGAAGAGAGACACTGTAATATCCTTCTGTCCCACATTGCATTTTTTCCAACCTCAATAATAATAATAAAAAAATTCATCCCTGGACTGAATAGAAAGCCCAAATCAACTCAGACACAAAAAATAAGACCAGAAGAGAGGCTTTTGAGGTTAGTTTAATACTAAAACATAAAAAAACAAAACAAAAAAGAGGTTAAACCCAATAAAAGACAAGATTGGATTGAAAATTGTGTAATTTTTTTTGTTGTTGTTAAAATTAGCATTCAAATGTGATTAACGGCGTGTGCTTGGTTAGTTACCGCGTAAAACATTAGTCAAGTTTCTTATTGTGCAAACAAAGCTGTGACGAGACTGGAAAGAAAAATTAGCTAGGATATAATGCTGCATTCGCGTGCAAGTCGGATACTCATATTTACAAGCAGCCATTTCCAGATAAATGACGCGAGTACCTCGGACTCAGAAATGGTAAAAGATCTGAAAGATATGGCGTTTCTATGGTGTTTTCTCTTCAATGACAAAAAAGGAGCGGCGTTCATATCCAAGGTTAACTAATGCACAGATGATCACAGGTTTAGAAAACTAAGGCTGTTCTTATTACCCAGTCTTTGCTGACAGCTCAGTAACGCTTTAGAGTTGACGCTGCTCGGGCCGACGCTTTCCGCCGCCCGAGAACATGAATCATGATTTCACAAGCGAGCGCCGTGTTCCTCACATGGCATCTAAAGTCACGCTCATGAAGACTACCTGCACTCACATTCACACACGCTCACCACTCACTCTCTAGAGCAATCTAGTGCACCATTTACAAAATAAAAACAAACAAATATATAAAATAAACAAAAACGCATGATTGGCATCTTCAGAAAAAGCTGCTCTTCCTTCCTGGTCTAAATTTCAGCCTTTTTCTTTTTAAAACGAGTCTTATTGTCTTAAACGTTCTCGCACGATTTTACAGGATTAAGATTTTCCTAAACTGGAACATATCTAAACAGGAAAAAAAATAATATATATATTTATATATGAAGGAAAACAAATCCAAGAATAACCATCAGTGTGATAAAAGAACTTTTTCTTTAAAAGAAAAAAAAATAAGAGTTAAATAATTTGTACAATTACACTCCAACATTTGCTTTCTAGACACATGATACATAAGCATGGGATGATAGTGTTTCTATTTTCTCTTACAGGGTGACACAGAATGGTCCGAAAGGGAATGCACAAAGTTATTCATTTGATACCACAGGAATTCTTCTTTTTTAAGGTGGGTGATAAAACAAATTGTGCTCTTCTTTGTGTAGGAAAGGCATCGTTTTCCCTTAGAAGTTCTTCTCTTTTTCGTGGTGGTGTCTGAGTCAGTTTATAAGGTGTTCTGTAGACGATGCTGTGAAATTTAACATTCTAAAGTTGGAATGGTCTTCCAGTCAACTTTGGAGTTCAAATGACATCTAAAGAAACGCAGAAGGAGAGAGAGAGGGAGCAGCGTGAGGAGAGCAGTTCAGCATCATTTCAATAATAATATAATCACCATCATTAATATTATTATATTACAATATCATCAGTGTGTGTCAGTATCAGGACTGGACTACATTACTGATGACATTGATGGGACGTTAGACGATTAGATGTTGTGGAGACGGTGGTGGATGTGTACCATCTACAGTTTAAACTTAGGCTTGTAGCTCCTACTATTGAAATCCTTTCACAATAATTTAATAAGAACCATAAACTTATATCAAATTAAAAGTTTACTTCATCAAAAACATCCTAAAAATGAAACCATAATCATAAACCATAAACATAACACCATACTTACCAATACTGCAATCTCTCATATTGCAATTACTCATATTATTGCATTTTCAGATCAAGATTTCAGATTTGCTACAATATTACATTATTAGGAATATTACATTCAGACTAATTATTTGTAATAATCTATTACATTATTGTGGATTTATTGCATTTTTTAAGGTCCATAATTGTATTTATTATCTATATGATCTATTTTCAGATCAATCATTTGTTACCTTATTGCATTATAAGGAATATTTTTAAAAATATTATTTATAATAATTTATTACATTATTGAGGATCTTGCATTTTGCATTACAGTTTTGTTTAATACTTTATTATTATTATTATATTATGATTATTATTATGATGATTATTATTATTATATTAGTTACTGAGTTAAATGCAAAAGCAAGCTTTCCATTTCTGTTATTTCTACATTTCTACAAATCTATTACACTATTAAGTGCTGCAAGACTTCAGTGAAGCCACGGACTGTGGCATGCATCACATGCCGTTTTTCCACTGGCCAGCATATTACAACACCGTACGATTACGGACCTGAAATCAAAGTCTGTACCCCGCTTCAGTACCCGTGTCCATTCCCCAACACACACAGTATACCATGACGGGGGTCTTCTCTGGTTTTTAAATAACTTCTTGTTATTTATTTACTTCTTTATTTATTTACTTCTTCATATTTATTTATTAAGTTTGCATCTTTAACAGCACACATCTGAGTTTGGTCATTGGCTGGGTCGCACCATTGATGATGTGGCACGAAGGGTACCTTATGGAACTGCACTACATAGTGGAAAAGCTTCCACAAACAGTGAGAAATAAAGCAAAAGGTCCTAATTTTTAAAACTATCAGAGCTTAGTACAAATATGCTTAAGAGCAAACATCTAAACCCAACATTAATAGAATGGAATAAATAATTAAAATTACAGATAATTGCTGTCACGCAAAAACCTTTGCTGTTTTTCACTATTTGATTTAATAAGAATCTGTCAGCTGTGCTTTGTGTCCATTTCCAGGTGGAATTGACCAATAGAAATGCTCCAAATGACTTGCAATGACATCCCTTTACACTGGCTTCCACTGAAAGTTAAGAAGTTTTTTTTGCATGACAGCGAAGATGCACTGACGAACATCCTGACCCTACTTCTCCTAAATGCACACGAGTAAAGGCAAACGGAGCCGACTCTTACTTTGTCGGACATGTTGTGTTGAAAGCACCTTCAGAGTTCAGTTCCAGATCTTGAGGAAGCTGTCCCAGGACCCTGTAGCCACAGCCATGCCATCATCAGTCACTCCCAGACAGCTCACGCGGTTGTCATGGCCAGCCAACACACCTGTCAGAGAACGGCATGATTACACAGATGAAGTCAACGTTACACTCAGTGAGGTTATACTATACGATCCATCAGCTCAACACTTCCTTTCCACTCAGAGACAATGTGCCCAGTGTGTCCTTTTGCTACGTACACGTGCTTCAGCTTGGAATGCTAGACGGAAAAAGCTCTGTGTATATATTTGAGTAATCATTTACCCACAGAACATCATAAAACATGAACTGCAATAAGGTCACAGTGCTGAGGTCGGACTGCATGCCACAAAGACACAAACCAGCAGGTAGAATTATTAGCAGCACAGCATCTACCCAGCATGACCTGCTCTAATGGGAATGTGTGGGTGACGTACCTGCACGGTCAGCCTTCAGGCTGTCCCACACGTTGCAGTTGAAGTCGTCGTAGCCAGCCAGCAGAAGGCGGCCGCTCTTGGAGAAGGCCACGGAGGTGATGCCGCAGATGATGTTGTCGTGGGAGTACACCATCAGCTCCTGGTCAGCGCGCAGGTCAAACAGGCGGCAAGTGGCATCATCCGAGCCAGTGGCAAACGCGTTGCCGTTGGGGAAGAACTAGAGGAGAGAAACAGTCAAGAGGATGAGATTAACCATCCGAGAGTCAGAACAGCAAATAAATTAAACCGCTCCTTCATTAAAGAGCCTTCAAACAGGAATTCTACAACCTCAAAAAGGCACGTCAACGTATTTTAATGAGTTTATGCTTTTAGCAGAAGACTAAACCGTCTAGACAGTTCGAGCCCCTTTAAACCCACAGGTGTCAAACTCCATCGCGCTCAGGGCGGCTTTGCTAAGCAGCTGATGAGTTAAATCCGATGTGTGTAATGAGGCTTAATGCAACGCTTTGTGCTACTGTGGTTTGACACCTGTCACATGAGCAAGCATGACAGTGGTTTCTTTACCACAGTAAAAATATAAACCATTAAAATAAGGCTACATAATTTATTATATTGTATATATACACAAGATCACACAGATCTACCACAGGCAGATTATATCTACCCAATATCACAGAGGGCTTTACGTAGATCAGGACATGTTGGATCACTGACTTCAAGACACCAGATTTCGCCAATAATTCTGAATATTGCAATGTCTGTTTTTCCATTAGCGTTCAGCCCTACTTCAAATGACTACAGAGGCATGTAAAAAAAAAAAAAAAAAAAAAAAAAAATAATAATAATATATATATATATATATATATATAATAACCATTGTTAACATAATATTAGTTTTTTTGGTTTTGTACGGCATCTTCATTATTTCAGTGAAGTGCCATAAGCAAACCTGGGCTGTTTTCGACCAATCACAGACAGCGGGGAGGTCTTAGAACAAAAGATGGCAGCCAGTGTGCACCACTACCCAACTTAAGCCACTGTGTCTTGGCTAAGGAGGCCCGAGTGGATCCAGCGGACCAGGATCTGCCCGATGCAGGCATATTACAATAGATCAGGTATCAGTCATTTTAGACCTGATCCAGTTTTAACTTCTGGTAGGTGGAAACTGAATTGGTCAGGAACTGGGAGCTGATTGGTCAGGGAGGAGAGTCAGACTGGATAATAAGTGATTTGAAGAAAAGTCTTGACTAAACAAATCAAATCAGTCCAGAATGTCTGAATATAAAACTGAAACTAAAGTAAATGGATTTTACTGAACTGATTAATCAGCAGCTCGTCTGATCTAAACGGTCTGACTGTTTATTGGATCAAAACTGTTCCAACTGCATTAAGACACACTGATCGGAGGCAAAATTACTGGATCAGGACATCTCTAGGTCTTCAAAAACCCTTAAAAATACCTGGACGTACAATAATATCAGTACACACAAGCATAACAATGGAGGTCTGGCATTTATTAGTGGTTTTGACCAGAGGACGACGGATATTGACCCCTTATGAGTTCCTTCCTGGTTTGCTCATTTGGGACTGGACTACTGCCAGCCTTAGCCAATCAGCTGTGATCAGACAACATAATGCAGCTCTATAATAAACAGTACTGCTACTCACACAAATGGCATTGATGTCAGATTCATGGCCAGTAAAGGTCTGTCTGCACATGCCCTCGCGCACATCCCACAGTTTAGCCGAGGCATCGCAGGCCCCTGACACAAAGGTCCTGGAGTCAGGAGCCAAGGACAGGCTCATCACGTCTCCAGTGTGGCCTGCAAAAGTGGTCGTCTGCTGACCGGTCTCTATATCCCAGAGAGCACTGTTTAAAACACACACACACACACACACACACACACACACACACACACACACACACACAAAGATTACCAACAAAGATTTACTCAGTATTTACTCAAAACTAGGAAGAGGCTCGATATCACCACAACATACATAAACCTTGCATCTCCAGTTTTCTTCATATTTTCCATTTCATGTTTCACACAACTTTCTCACCCACACACACACACACACCCACACCCACACCCACACCCACACACACACACACACTTTTCCATTATTTACTTGGTGAGATTTTCAGAATAATTAGACCAAGAGAAATGCCCCAAAAGTATTAAAAAATACTTTTAAATCTTTTTACATTAATATATATCTATAATCTATAAAAGTTACATCCCCCCCCCCCCCCCCCCCCCCCCCCCCCACCCCCAGTAAAGTTGCTGTTCATGAGATACAAGGTTTTTGCGTGACTGGGACAATGCTTTCATTACGTGCTCATTTTGTTGTAGTTTTTGGGGTGCAAGAATACGTTGTTACACTCCTGCATATAATTTAGATTTATATTAGTTATATAATTCTATTATAGATGTACACTACCGGTCAAAAGTTTTAAAACAGTTTTTATTGACATTAAACCATTGCAAGTTATTCAATAGACTTAAAAGTCCTGTGACCTCAAATAGTACAAAGATTAAAAGTAAAATGAACTCATGAAGTCATAGGTTAACAACTTACAGCTCGTCTGTTGCAATATTAGTAAATTAGGCTTTGACAGCTAATGTAAATAATATATAATTTACAACCCATTTATCTACATAAATCAGCGTAAGAACGGTGTTATGGCACTCTGCATTATTTATATTATCTGCAGTATTTCGAGGTCATTGTGCATAGAGATTCCTATTATAATATCTGGAAGAAGACGCTTAGAAGGAAAAGCGTAGGAAGGCGTATTGACCTCCTAAAAGTGTTGCTCTGTTCTTTGAAAAATTAAAGAGGTCTGATACAGGAAGATGTCTGACACACATCCACATCATCAGAAAACAAGTTTGAGTCTACACCTTGAGCCGTGATTGGCATCTCACTAAACACTGAACCAGGGGTGTCTCAGTCTCAGCTGTGAAGAGCAGACTTGGAGCTCCATGTTTGACTGCAGGTGGAGCGGCAGTAAGAAAGTCAAACTTTTGCCCGGTTTATATTTATAATGAACATCTATAGTTAACCAAGCCAGATCACTGATCCTAAAAATATAGGTTAGATTACTCTGCAGATTATTCTCACTAAAACCCAATTTAAATTTTTCCCTTTAAGGACATTTCTTTTTACAGTAAGCCAACTCTGCAATTTGCACATGCTGCTTCCTGCTTTCCCCTAACTTCAGTTTCCTTGTTTAGAGGGGAGAAGAAAAACTGCAGTGTAGCTTTCTCACCAGGTGGTGTCGCCAGAACTCGTGACAATCTGGTTGTCATCAAGGAAGCGGCAGCAGGACAGGTAACCTGCAGACAAGAGGGAACACAGTGTCAAATGATTGTTCAATACTCAAACTGCTGCAAAATCGGACGAGCCAGGCCGGCTTTTGTTGAGAGGGGTGGCAGCGGTCAGTACTGGAGTACTCTCAAACACAGCAGTATTGAACACCCAGGACCTTTCAGCTGTGGTCAGAAATGGACAACACTGCCATCAAACAAAGACAATAGTCATCACAGCCAATGAACAGCAATCCTCGATGAACAGCTGGAGGATGATTGAAGGTACCTGTGTGTCCAGCCAGTTCACGGCTGACGCGCACATTGCCCTCGCGAGTCTTCAGACTATAGATGGAACAGATGTTGTCCAGGCCTCCACAGGCCACGTAGTTCCCTGAGGGAGCGTAGGCACAGGTCATCACCCAGGACGAGCGCAGAGGAATGGCATGGACCTGAACGACAAGGAATAATTGGTTTATTATAAATAAAAAAAATAAATAAAAAGACCCAAAACAGTATTATGTTGGACACTTGGTTCTTGATAAGAGAGATGTCCCTTCCTCTGCTCTTACCTTATTTGTGGTATAGCTGTCCCAAATAATAAGTTTACCATCCTGGGATGCACTGACCAACAGCCTACACGAAAGGGAAAAATAGCACTGAGGTGAATGCAAGCAGCAGGTAGGAACATCCAGCACCATCCTTTTGTATTGATTTATTTTTGCGCAGTGTAATCTGACGGGCTCATAAAGGAAAGAGCGTTAATAAAACCTTGTATAAACCATGTAGTGGACTATTAAAAGACCATTCCTGCAGCATTGTTCGTGCTGGTTGGACCTCAATTTAAACCATGACAGTAATAGCAACAACATATGCTTAGTCACACCACCTACACAGAGCCATCATTCCACCACCTACATGCATGAACAGAAAGTGATTCACCACTCCGTGCGTATGTCCACCAGCTAGTGTAAACTACACCCACCTACTCCTACACAGACCAGGGAAGCCCCTCATGCTGGCTAATTATAATGGATGATTCAGATCCATGTACTTTCACTCTAAAGGAGCTACATATTAGATTAAGACTAGGCATGTGATTAAAATATGGGTCTATTGTCTTGTATTTGCAGTACAAATATCAAAGTCCAAGATGGATCCAACAAAAATATTAAGCATGGGATCAGAGTGATATTTAGATAGTATGCTGGATCGGATTTCAGGGAGAATCCGATTGGATTTAATCCAACACGTTACAGAGTACAGAGTAGTTTGAGAATAAGAGTTTTTACTACAAAGTATCCAGTACATCCGCATTCAGTATCAGTGGGTCTCCGGCCTGCTCAGCACTTAAGAAAAACGCCCATTAAAAGTGGGCAATAACGATCACGCAGAGGTGGGGCTTAGTCAGAAGCAGGCAGGGTTGCTGCCCAACGCTTCATAACACAGAGGAAAATCCTCAACTTTATCAACAGAGGTGCTGTTATAGACTATACACACACACATTATGACCAAGTTAATGTGTAAATACTCAGTATTTCTATTTTGTAAATATCCGTTGACAGTTTTTTTCACTCTCCTTTACACTGGTGTAAAAATGTGATGTGATGTGACTATAAACGTGATTTGATTTGAATGTATAATTTTGCTGGATCACTCCTTCTTTTAACCAAATAACCAAAGGGTGTGAAAAGCATGTCTTTAAAAAAAAGAACACTTATTTAAGTGAAGTTTGAAGATTAAAATGAGCTCATGAGTTTGTGAAGAAATATCAGGTCTGTATTAGGAGACACTCAAGGTTTCAAGATTTGAATAGGACAGGAAAGCAGTACTATGCAACCACTAGTACTGCTACTACTACTACAGTATTGATTTATTTGGAATATAGAAAAATGTAGCTCTTTAAAATGCAGATAAATAAAAGGTAGATATTTAATGTCCCAGTTAAAGAGAATAAGTTGATCATTTAATAAACCCTATATGCTTGTCATGTTTGTGGACACCAATTCTAATAAAAGCATTCAGCTACTTTAAGTAGCCCACTGCTGACACTGATGTGCCAACGCACATACACAGACACAGCATGTCTAGTCCCTGTTGAGAAGTACTGCCAATACACCAGGACTCTCTGGAGCAGATAAACTAGATGAATCTGTTGGAGCAGTGGAGGAACTGTGTTCTCTGGAATGATGGTTGGTGCTCCATCCAATACTTTTGGGATGAGTTGGGGTGGTGATCATCCAACTGAATGCAATCAAACCCTCACAGCAATGCTCCTGCAAATTCTAGCAGAAAGCCTTCTACCCAGACAGTAGAGACAGTTACTCCAACCACAGCAGGATCAACTGTTTATAATGCCCTTGATTTCAGGAGAAACAGTGACTGAGCAGGTGTCCCAATACTTTTGTCCATAGAGTGTATGCATATAAGTCTCAGTTTCACTGAATAACACACCAATCAATCAAGAAATCGATTGATGTCCTATTTCTCCCA
Organism: Salminus brasiliensis; assembly: GCF_030463535.1. Lineage (NCBI taxonomy): Eukaryota > Metazoa > Chordata > Actinopteri > Characiformes > Bryconidae > Salminus > Salminus brasiliensis. Next base: position 38,927,602 of record NC_132884.1, on the reverse strand, counting down.
ATTAAATCAAGTCTACTCAAGCTAAAATTCACACAAACTCAGTACCTTGAGTCAGAGCCCCAATGCATGGCATAGATTTTAGCCAGATGTCCCCTCAGCGTTCGCCTTGTGCGCATCTGGATTCGGCCAACAGGGTCGATGTTGGCTGTGATCTGTACACAAGATCAAATGTAAGAAGCTGTGAACTGATGGCACAGATACCAAATTATCTGACTGGTTTGGAGAGCTGCATTAGAAAATAAGGACTATTAATTTGCTGGATCTTTATTATCATTTATTGATGATGAAAGTATTACCTGTGATAGTGTGGCGTCTGCACAGGCTTTCCTCGCATCCTGAAACACACACAAACATGCAGAATATTAAGTCATGCAGGACTTATTTTTGAGATTGAGGAGTCTGAATGGATGAACAGACTCCTAAATGCAAACAGATGCCACTCCACAGTGTTAATTTGATAAGGCGTTTTGTGGGATTTCATTCTGATGAACTGGTTTTGTGCTTTTTCTGGCCTCATTCACCACTGAAAACAGTCTGAACACAGTGTGCAGTTTAAACGTAAATGGCTTGGGGACAAGCATTCAATAGCACAGTGGAAGAGCAGGTGGGTAATGTTAGTCATGGCAAACGTTCAAAAATATTTACTTTGCAGGAGCCTAATTTAGCAGCAAAATATTTCAATACAGTGCACTTTGACTCACACCAGGAAGCACCTCTCAGGACCTCAGGCATCCTAACTGTATTTGGTAAACTATGCAAATAGTTGGCAGCCACATGAAAATGTCCCTCCGTTATGCAAAGTCTACTTTTCTTATAACCTACAGGAAAAAGCTGTCAGTTTAGCTGGCTTAGCTGTGGGCATACCACCAATTAACCCCATGTTTCCTGGCAAATTTGCGAAATATTCGTTTCTATTTCGTTCTTTCCGTCTCTCTCCCTTGTCGTTCATGGACGTTCACGCTACGCCCTACACCCGTAAAGGCCTCCTCACTCCTCAAACATCCTCACTGCCTACCTGTTAGCTATATACGCACCTCATCCTCACTGCCTACCTGTTGACTATATACGCACCTCATCCTCACTGCCTACCTGTTGACTATATACGCACCTCATCCTCACTGCCTACCTGTTGACTATATACGCACCTCATCCTCACTGCCTACCTGTTGACTATATACGCACCTCATCCTCACTGCCTACCTGTTGACTATATACGCACCTCATCCTCACTGCCTACCTGTTGACTATATACGCACCTCATCCTCACTGCCTACCTGTTGACTATATACGCACCCCGTCCTCACTGCCTACCTGTTAACTCTCCATGCACCCCGTCCTCACTGCCCACCTGTTAACTCTCCATGCACCTCATCCTCACTGCCTACCTGTTGACTATATACGCACCTCATCCTCACTGCCTACCTGTTAACTATATACGCACCTCATCCTCACTGCCTACCTGTTGACTATATACGCACCCCGTCCTCACTGCCTACCTGTTAACTCTCCATGCACCCGTCCTCACTGCCCACCTGTTAACTCTCCATGCACCCCGTCCTCACTGCCTACCTGTTAGCTATACACGCACCCTGTCCTCACTGCCCACCTGTTAACTCTCCATGCACCTCATCCTCACTGCCTACCTGTTAACTCTCCATGCACCCCGTCCTCACTGCCCACCTGTTAACTATACACGCACCCTGTCCTCACTGCCCACCTGTTAACTCTCCATGCACCTCATCCTCACTGCCTACCTGTTAACTATATACGCACCTCATCCTCACTGCCTACCTGTTAACTATATACGCACCCCGTCCTCACTGCCTACCTGTTGACTATATACGCACCCCGTCCTCACTGCCTACCTGTTAACTCTCCATGCACCCCGTCCTCACTGCCCACCTGTTAACTCTCCATGCACCCCGTCCTCACTGCCTACCTGTTAGCTATACACGCACCCTGTCCTCACTGCCCACCTGTTAACTCTCCATGCACCTCATCCTCACTGCCTACCTGTTAACTCTCCATGCACCTCATCCTCACTGCCTACCTGTTAGCTATATACGCACCCCGTCCTCACTGCCCACCTGTTAACTATACACGCACCCCGTCCTCACTGCCCACCTGTTAACTATACACGCACCCCGTCCTCACTGCCCACCTGTTAACTATACACGCACCCCGTCCTCACTGCCCACCTGTTAACTATACACGCACCCTGTCCTCACTGCCTACCTGTTAGCTATACACGCACCCTGTCCTCACTGCCCACCTGTTAACTATACACGCACCTCGTCCTCACTGCCCACCTGTTAACTACACACGCACCCTGTCCTCACTGCCCACCTGTTAACTCTCCATGCACCTCGTCCTCACTGCCTACCTGTTAACTCTCCATGCACCCCGTCCTCACTGCCTACCTGTTAGCTATACACGCACCCCGTCCTCACTGCCTACCTGTTAGCTATACACGCACCCTGTCCTCACTGCCTACCTGTTAGCTATACACGCACCCTGTCCTCACTGCCTACCTGTTAACTACACACGCACCCTGTCCTCACTGCCCACCTGTTAACTCTCCATGCACCTCGTCCTCACTGCCTACCTGTTAACTCTCCATGCACCTCGTCCTCACTGCCTACCTGTTAACTCTCCATGCACCCCGTCCTCACTGCCTACCTGTTAGCTATACACGCACCCCGTCCTCACTGCCTACCTGTTAGCTATACACGCACCCTGTCCTCACTGCCTACCTGTTAACTCTCCATGCACCTCGTCCTCACTGCCTACCTGTTACCTATATACGCACCTCATCCTCACTGCCCACCTGTTAACTCTCCATGCACCTCGTCCTCACTGCCTACCTGTTAGCTATATATGCACCTCATCCTCACTGCCCACCTGTTAACTCTCCATGCACCTCGTCCTCACTGCCTACCTGTTAGCTATATACGCACCTCATCCTCACTGCCTACCTGTTAGCTATATATGCACCTCATCCTCACTGCCCACCTGTTAACTCTCCATGCACCTCGTCCTCACTGCCTACCTGTTACCTATATACGCACCTCATCCTCACTGCCTACCTGTTAGCTATATACGCACCTCATCCTCACTGCCCATCGTTAACTCTCCATGCACCTCATCCTCACTGCCTACCTGTTAGCTATATACGCACCTCATCCTCACTGCCCATCGTTAACTCTCCATGCACCTCATCCTCACTGCCTACCTGTTAGCTATATACGCACCTCATCCTCACTGCCTACCTGTTAACTATACACGCACCTTATCCTCACTGCCTACCTGTTGACTATATACGCACCTCATCCTCACTGCCTACCTGTTGACTATATACGCACCTCATCCTCACTGCCTACCTGTTGACTATATACGCACCTCATCCTCACTGCCTACCTGTTGACTATATACGCACCTCATCCTCACTGCCTACCTGTTGACTATATACGCACCTCATCCTCACTGCCTACCTGTTGACTATATACGCACCTCTTCCTCACTGCCTACCTGTTAACTCTCCATGCACCTCATCCTCACTGCCTACCTGTTAGCTATATACGCACACCTCATCCTCACTCCCTACCTGTTAGCTATATACGCACCTCATCCTCACTCCCTACCTGTTAGCTATATACGCACCTCGTCCTCACTGCCTACCTGTTAAAGACAGGTTTAAAAGATGTATATGGTTTATTAATTTAACAATGGTATTGGATCGGTATCAGGTATCAGCCGATACGCAAAGTTCATGTATCTGTATCATAACAGAACAAGATGGATCGGTGTATCCCTAGTTTGAAGTTACTCAGACACTGAACTCATAATTGAATCTTTACAGAGTCAAATTAAATCAATAATTATATATTAATGTATTTAATCTTCACTGGTCCCGGTAACCGTTGCTGGGCCTATAAAGGGCCCAAAGTTTACTGTGTTTATGAAACAGAATCTTAATAAAAACAGAGGTGCGTCAGAACCAAAGCATGTTCTAATCTTAAACTGACCCGACAATGAAATGTGAATCTTCAGAAGTGACCGCTTGGCATAAATACCATGAATGTAATTTTCGCTTTCTTCTCATCCAAATATTAAATCTGTACACTCGAAACGCCCACCAGCAGTTAATCACAGACTGCCTGAGCGAAGCGGAGTGATTATCAGTCTCTGAATCAGCCGCACACATTTTTAAATGAGCTGGGCCCCATCATACAGTTCAGGCTGCAGGCCAGTAGACGGTCAGTTACTGTCGTGGGGTCGACTCTGTTCCGCAGCACAGTGGATTTGCGGATCACGATTAACGTGCATTAATTAAACTGTACATGTTACTAAGGTGCATGTTTATAGTGGGTAAACCATACAGGACTGATTAGAGTTTGGCTGCAAAGTCTTTGCAACAGACGACTTCCTGAAGTCTGCAACCCACAGACATCACCAGACGCTGTGCATCTTCCCTGTTGACACTCTGCCCAGCCTGTTATGCAGTTATTTTCAGTTCCTACTTGTTTTAGGGGCTTCAACCCTGCCTTCAGTTAGTGGAAAATACACACTGAGATCAGGTGGTAGACTATAACATCCCATTATACTGTATTGGCTACCCCTGAGGTAGCCAATACAGTCTGTAGTGTGCCAATTCAAAAATAAAAGTGCAACTGTCTCTCTCCACACACACACACACACACTCACACAGAGAGAGAGAGAAACAGAAATGCACACTCACTCTGATCTGGTTTTTGAGCTGCTCAGCCTCCTGGCGTAACTGGTCCAGTTCACTCATTTTCTTCTTCTAAAGCTCTTCCTCACTCCTGCTGTCGGGACACTCTTTGATCTGTGCGGGAGACAGAAGATACGCAGAGAGATTAAAACACGAGACAGAAATCTGTGTGATAACCTTTAATACCAGAACATGCATTTAATAACCCATATTTCTATATTATTACGACACAATCCGTCCAGTTTGATGAGACAAAAAAAAGCTCTGTCCTGATTGGCTGTCCTGTATTGTACTTTATTCAACCGTGGCATGAGTGGGTGGAGCTAAACTGTGGTATGTGCAACAGGCAAATATATAGGCTTAGGCAAACCTTAGGGTACTGTTGTTCTAATATTAACTTTTAATATTAATATTTTAGTTGATTTGAGTGAAAGTACATAAATTCAGAGCCTCCACAGGAAACAAACAAGTAATAAATAAACTGTAGTTGTACTTCGAAATGCTTGGAAAATGTTTATTAGTTCCAATAATAAATAAATAAATGACGTATTTACCACTTTGGCACAAGCATTTCGTAGAGTATTCTCAGCATGTTAAATTAATCTACTAAACAGTACTTATGCTTTAAAATGTCCAGAGTGCATCTCTGTAGAAAATGCAAACTTATTTACACTTCAAAAAAAATCTAAAAACACGTAATATAAGCAGCCCAAACTTTCACGTCTACATTTTTACATATACAACATTTAGCTGGCGCTCTTATCCAGAGCGACTTCCAGGGTTACTCTTATTACAGAGGTGAGCCAATGTAGGTTTAGGAGTCTTGCCCAAGGACTCTTACTGGTGTAGCACAGCATAGTCACCCAGCCCTGTTGCAAGGTTGCTCACTGGCAGAATTTCCACATATGGATAAATGATTGCATAGTTAAAAGACAAGGATTAATATCACCTCAAAATCCTTTATTTCCAGAGAATGAAGTTTGTTTCTTCTCTTTAGCATAAAAAATTAAACATCGGTGCAGGTCTAATATTTATTATTAAATACACTAAAATGTTTATAGATTTTAAATTGCACCTCTAGTGGCTGAACGAGGAACTGCACACTGAAGTTATGGGTTTTTAGCCTGGACTATTTTTTTTAATAAGACAACACAGGACAGCCAATCAGATTAGAGATAAGTGATGTACACTATAGATCCAAATGTTTGTGAACATGAACACATTCAACTAATTTAAATCGCACCAACTGCTGACACAGATGTGCAAATGCACACGCACAGCCTGCCCAGTCCCTGTAGAGAAGTACTGCAAATAGAATAGGCACCAAGTTTCAGATTATTAAGTTTAAAATCCTGATTTTGGTACTCAGTCACACAAAAGTTAACTTGACCTCAGACAAAAAACATAAGATACAGATCCTAATGCTAACAGTCCAATCTCAGAGGCAACTCTCAGGGCCCTGTCTTACACCCTGCATAAGGCGCTTTGCGATGCTCATTGCTATCTTACACCCCACCAACAGTCCATATTCACTCCTTCCGCCTGCGTCGTTTAAACAGCAACGCTGCTTGTAAATATATCTACGCTGATGGACGCAGTGGTCTCAATATGGGGGTGGAGGGGTGTTCAGGTCAGTTTCTGGCGTATTGCTGTGCATTATGCCAACGGAAAACACAGGAGCTCCACTACACAATCGTCAACAGTCAGACGTTCGGTGCTATCTCGGCAGTGAATTGTCAACACAGGCTCGTACACCCCCCCCCCCCCCCATGCTTTACACCACTGATATAGCAACCTGCCAAAGTCAGACGGACCGCACCAGGCTCTTTAAGGGAATGGCGAGTGACATACTGATTGGTTTATTGCACGTTACGCCCAAATAATAACACGCCCACGATTATTTAAGTGACTCAGTACATTAACTTTTGCGTGTTTACATTTACATTTATGGCATTTAGCAGACGCTCTTATCCAGAGCGACTTACAAGGTTACTTGTATTACAGAGGTCAGAGGGCCAATGTAGCGTTAGGAGTCTGGCCCAAGGACTCTTATTGGTGTAGCGCAGCACAGTCACCCAGACCGGGAATCGAACCCTGGTCTCCCACATGGCGTTGCAACTGGCAGGTAGTGGTGTTATCTGTTGCGCCACAACAAGGCAAGGTGTACTTTTCCCATCGTTACGATAGCAAAGACACGCTGACACGCCCGCAATCAAGCCTTTGAGCCCTATTTTAGCGATCTTTTGGCGAGCTGTCAATGTCTTGAAATTAGTCGTGAACAGCTCCCAGCAGTTTGTACCCGCAGCACTAGATATGACCTTGCCTCGTGTGTGTGAATGTAATCCATAGCATCTTGTGCGTTACTGAAGCACACGCTCATCCTTTCAACAAGCACCTGATCGGTCAGCTGACTGAAGGATTAAATAAAGAGCTGTAGCAAATGGCCTGGAGGTGTGGCAGCCTGCCTCATCTCAGGTCACTCCGTGGCAGAGTCACTACTGCACTTACTGCGGCTCTATTCATGATATCAGGGCCAACACAGACTCAGGAGTGGGTATAAGAATCGATTAATCTACCACAGAGGAGGAAAGTAACATCTGCCATTAATCAAATACAGGTACTTTTCAACATCGCAGACATTCCTTGGCTTAAATGATCAGGCTTAGTTAGGGTTTCAGCCGTACACCATTGTTGCGAACCAATGGTGCGAACATTGCTGGTGTGCATTTGCTTAATATCTGGTTTATAAAAAAAAAATTATAAAAAAAAGCAATCGAATTCTTAAAAATAATTGATTAAATCTACTAATTAAGAAAATAATCAGCTGATTATTATTATATATTTATTTTTCCAGATTTCCCCACATTTTCTCCCCAGTTTGGACCACCAATTACCCAACCTGTACGTAATCTCTCCCCCCACAACAACAACTACAAAGATTTGTGAAATACTAAATACTGTGACCTTCTCAGAGACGGTTATCATACTGTGATCCTCTCATACCATTGCAATGCAACCCTAGTCACAGCACAGGGGGGGAGGCTTACTAAAAAAGGTACAGCATCAGGATCTCAGCCAATCCAGGCCATGTTGAACAGGATTCCCATCCTGGAGCTGTTAAGAAGGCAACAAGATGCTCATAGGCTGCGTTCAACATTATAAGCCTCATTAATCAATACAGATTTTTTTGCTCAGACTGAATTTGGCTGTCTTGACAGTTCGCATTTATAAGTGACCTGTATCTAGAGCTGGGCGATATGGTAAAAATGTTAGATCACGATATTATTAATAAATTTTTTACAATATTTCTCTGAATATTTTGTCATGTAGACAAAATGTAAAATTTTAATTTGTAAAAATTGCTATCTAAACACTGTCCCATACTGAACACTGTGACTTTTACTCAAAATAACCTTTTTGTAAAGAAATGGATGGAAGCATATGGTCATATTGCCCATCCCTACCTGAATCTGTCTGCAACGTGAACGAATCTGTCCCTGGAACAGCACGCATGCCCACACTGATCATCTCTGACGATGCGAACACTAAGCGAATGCATGCAGGCAGAAAGTCGCATCAAATCTGATCTGTTCATTCACATTCATGCTGCACGCCCACAAATGGGCCACCTATCTGTTGTAGGGTCACATACGTCAGATTACGTTCACACAGCAGTCAGAAATGGCCTAAATTCGATGTTTTCGTGTTTTGACCCCCTTTTATTTCTGATCTGGGCCACTTTCATATCCGATCCGTAGCTGATATGTGGCACAGTGGCTCAGTCTGAGCAGGCAGATTGGACACATGCAACTTCTGCGTCAATCCTACTCGACATTCGTCAGCAGTGAGGGAGGTCGTCAGTGGCTTGGGTTTGGGATGATGGGGTGATGCTGGGATTTGGGGTGGTGTCTTAGGAACTGTCTAAAGCAATGGCCGAACTCAGCCACAGGAGGGAGCTGTTAACGGAAAATAAAAAGCTCTTAAAGAAAAGTGAGCGTGGCCGAATAACGCTTCCTGTTTACAGCGAAACCTCGGGGAGCGACCCTTGAACTGTTCAGACTAATGTCGGATATATGTTATATTAATAATATGATATAATTTGGGTGGTGAAAATAGGATATGGCCCACTTTAATCCAGCCAAAAGTGACCCAAATGGGAAAAACCTGCTGAGTCACTTCAGCCTGGTAACGTGAACACGGCCTGAACGTCTGCGGTGTGGAACTATTTTACAGCGGAAAATGAACTGCAGATGGTGTCAGGGTTTCAGCAGTGTGTGCAAGTCATCTTCTGTGTAACTGTGATCACGGTTTGTGTGTTTACCAGGGTGCTGCTTCTATTTTTCTTTTGCTGATTACCACAAGCAGCGCGCAGCCGGAAACCAGTTACCCTCCCGTAACGCTTTGCCTGCATGGGCCATAAAACGAAACCATGACAAATGTTTTGTTTTCAGTCCGTGTCTCGAGCTGTGTCTGCTTCAAACCTACCATCCATCACCACACACACACACACACACACCTACAGCTACACTATACACTACAGCTGCTGATTAATGGGATCAGTAAAATCCTTTATGTTTAGTATCAGTTTAGTCGGGACTTTACTTAAAATGATGTTTTATAGTGTTTAATATCTTCTAATCCAGTCTGATCTCCTCCCTGACCAATCAGCTCCTTCCTATGTGGTGGTACACACTCTGGACTGATGTCTGTGGTTGTTGGTCTACTGGTGTGTAATAACTGGCTTATAGGGGCTGAATGTGCTGTGTGTGATTTGGGCTTCTGTAGTGTGTGTGCTTGTGTGTGTTAGCATTAGCGTTAGCATCCACACAGTTGTGAATGCACTCTTCAGTACTGACTTAAAAACAAAGATTTGATCGTTTCTCAGTTTTAAAAGAAGGCAGACTGAGTTGGTACATGTTTAAAGGATAAAGCAGAATAGCTGTGAGTTTTCAGACACATTTGATAGGCTGGTTTGCTTGATTCTCACTTACAAACGAAGTCGTGCGTCGTTAACTCTCAACTATGGTGGGTTTTGGGGGCCGCCACCCTGCGACTCTTACATTCACCAGGGGGAATGAGCTTATTTGGTTGTTAACTAGACAGCCCAGGCCCGACACAGCCCAGGCCCGACACAGCCCAGGCCCGACACAGCCCAGGCCCGACACAGCCCAGGCCCGACACAGCCCAGGCCCGACACAGCCCAGGCCCGACACAGCCCAGGCCCGACACAGCCCAGGCCGACACAGCCCAGGCCGACACAGCCCAGGCCGACACAGCCCAGGCCGACACAGCCCAGGCCGACACAGCCCAGGCCGACACAGCCCAGGCTTAGAATAGAGGAAAGTTGACTCCTCTGCCTCATCCTTGAATTCAGACCCAAAAACCAAGAACCACAGCTACACTATACCTCAGCTCCGTTAGGTTTCACTCATCTTGTTCAACTAAGTCAAGCAGTTTGTCTAATTTCCGTGGAAAAGCACTGCTGATAGAATGGGACAGTCTGTAGTAGCCACACATGAGCCTCATAAGCCAAACATCTCTGGAGTGATGGACCTCAATCCAACATCTTTTGGGATGAGCTGAACGCCTACATCACTACACTTAACAGTGCTGCAAAGTGTAGAAACTCTTTGGGGTTCACTTGATGTAAAAGGTTCTTCACACCCACCCACACATCTCGAACTATCGCCGTTCTTAATGAAACCAAAAGAGCTTCTTCTATGGGACCACTCAAAGAACCCGCAAAGAACTCCAATACCAGGTACCAATCTGTACGCAGATCTGCAGACACACAGACATGAATAAAAGACAGAAAGGGACTACAGCGGGTCGGAACGGCACTAGAGAAATTAAAGGAGGGGTTAAAAGCAACCGCATAGATCACAATATCAAGCAGTAGGTTGAAATATTATAAAACAAGAATAATAAATTATATCCCCCACCACCAAATAAGATAAGAAAATTTTGAGCACACAAAGAGGCGTGGCGTCCCAGATACGCTGATGGCCGAAGGGCTGATGATGAAGAAGGAAGGAAGGAAAGAAAATTCTTATTTTAAAATTGTAGGATTTAAGACATCTTCAGCAGTTTGATCACCGACCAAGCCAGTAATGCTAAAAGCCACAGACAGTAAGTCTATAATCTCATTCAGGGCCATGAAACAGTTGTTGAACATCAACACTAAGGCCAGAAATATCTGTTAATGCAGAATTATGCTAGAATTGGTATTTCCTGCTCCTGGGCTCCCCCTGCAGCGGGGAAGCTGAATTTGTGCTTTAAGCCACCACTAAAGGGCACACGTTTCTGGACATGCTGGGAGATACAGAAGCGGCATCAGAAGGTAGAGAAGCATGTGGACTGCGGCGGGAGAGTAACACCTACAGGATGTTACACTAATATGACTGGCGAGTTTTCCTGTTACAGTCTGTGGAGCATCGACTTGAGCATCTCGAAGCTGCGTTTTTATTTTTTTCTTGAAGTGCTACATGCTGTTGATCTGTCATATCTGGATATTTAAAAATGTGTTTCGGCCTCCTGTACAAACGAGCACAGCGGTTTAGGTGACTGAAAACGAATATTTTTAAAAGCACTGTCGAGGATGGAGATTTCTAGGACCTGTTTTCAGTGTTTGACTCTTAGTCTAATAATGTTTACATTTAGCCAAAAAAGACAAAACTGCCCTTCTCTGCTGATCAATACACGTGTAAGAAACTTGATATTGGAGCATTGTGGTGTTCTGCGATACCGTATCTAGACGATAATGATCAAAAGCCGATCTGCACCAAGAGCCCTTCCAGCTTCAAGTACGGCTCGGCTCGACCCGCCATCCTTTAAGATCCACGGAAGACGAGCGTCCAGGCTTTTTTCTGTCCTGCACCGAAGTGGAGGAACGAACTTCCCCTGGGTGTCCGAACAGCAGAGTCCAACGCTCGCTGTCCTTAAACCCAGACTGAAGACCTTCCTCTTCTTCCAAGAGGACTTAGGCAGAGTGTAGAGTTTGTAGAGTATCGTGGTCTTCATACGGACACGTGTATTTAGTAGAATAGAGAGAGTTAGGAGCCTTGCTCAAAGGCCCAATGGAGGCAGCTTGCCAAGTCCAGTATCGAACCGACAATCTGTACCAAGTACGGGAGAGTATATGAACAGTAGGTTTAAAGAATATGTTGCTACTGGGTCTCCCAGTGGTCCGACAGACAATGACCCGAGGATTACTGGCTTGCATCTCTCTCGCTTCAGAGCGATGTTGGCCGATGCCTTAGAGCTGGGGACCCGGCGCTTTCCTCAGACCATGTTGGGTGCCCGGTGATGTTGCATCAGCGGCAGTTTATAGAGAGGCGGTGGCTGGTGGCGAAGGTGTTGGAGTAGACATGCATCAGTGTGTTACCTTAAGAGGGATCCTTCATTCCTTATCCATTTCTGAATGAAATATGAAGTCAACAGTACTGCTGTGCTGTTCATTTTTCAGTTGCTCACAACTAACAAGTTTAGATATGAGATCAAGGACAAATAAAAATCTAAATGAATTAGGAAATACATACAAATTTCATAAATACAGAACTTTGAAGTATAGTGCTGCTGTGATGTGAAATAGGAGACTAATGTAATGGTTCAATTAGTCAAACACAACAGCGGGACTACAAGTCAATGCCAGTCGAAGCCCTAAAATACAGTATAGCAGAAAAACAGCCAATGACGTCTACAAGGGCCACAGTACAGGACTCGACTCAAAGTGAAACACAGTACCAGGGAGGGTCCCCGAGCTAGCTAAGCATTTTCAGTTGACGATGGGTGGGGTAGAGGGTTTCCCGCCCGCTGGTTCATGGTGACATTCAGAGCTCACTCTCTGCAAGCATGTTTATGGTCACTACCACAAATGATGCTCGTATATTTGGCAAAACTGGACAAAAGCTCAGACTACACACTGCAAATTTCAAAAGCATGCAACAGAGCTTCAATGTAGAGGCTGGTTTTCTTAGAGAGACTTGAGTTGAGCCTGCTAATCTGTCCCTAAAATCAGATCCATAGAGTATTACACTGTAAAAAAACATGGACGCACAGACGAGTGAGCCAATGATGATACATAAACACTTAAAATATGATAAAATTGGTATTTTCCACTCTAAAGGAAGTAGAAAGGGGTTAAGAGCCGTGCTGAAGGCCCCAATGGAGGCAGCTTGCCAAGCCCGGGTATCGAACAGACAATCTTGTCATCAATAGCCCGGTGCTCTTAGCACTGAGCCACCACTGCCCAACTGTACCAAGTACTGGAGAGTATATGAACAGTAGGTTTAAAGAATATGTTGCCACTGGGTCTCCCAGTGGTCCGACAGATAATGACCCGAGGATTACTGGCTCGAATCCCGGGTCATGCATCTGCAGCCAGAGCTAATTGGCCTCGTTTTCTCTGGGTGGGTAGAGATCTCTCTCGCTCCCCCCACATCACCTCCGAGCGATGTTGGCCAATGCCGATGCGAGCTGGGGACCCGGCCCTTTCCTCAGAGCGCGTTGGGTGCCCGGTGACGTTGCATCAGTGGCAGTTTGAGAAGAGGCGGTGGCTGGTGGCGAAAGCCCCTCACCCTTTCAGTATTGGGAGTATTAAATGTGATCGGGGAAGAGTACTAGTATACCCAACCCACGTTGGGGAGGGGAAAAAATTTTTTTTATTTATAAAGTTATATTAGGGGTATTTTTCTACTATTATTCAGCACAAAATAATCTAACATAATGGATCATGAAACCCAAATCTGATCAGCCCAGAACCAGCTGGCATTTCAGTTCCATCAGTCCACAGCAAGCTCATCAAGCCCAACAGGACATTAAGTTCTGAGAAGCAGTAATAATTTCAGGTTACAGACCACCTAAACCTCTGCACTTCATATGCAAATCAGTGTACTTGTCTAATAAGGACACTGTGGGCTCATAGAAATAGAAAGACTGAATTCTAGCAATTAAATTTAGGTTTCAAGGAAGACATTTAAAAGAATTGCTGATCTCGGGATCGCTAAAACAGAAGAACCGGGGAGCGGCACCCTACTGATACAACTCAAAAATATTAAATAAGATATTTAAAAAAAAAAAAGTAGTGTTACATAGATACAGATACCGTATCGTTATCTGCGCCGATATTGGCACTTACACACAGTGTCGGTAAAAGAGAACACCATGAAGCTTAATGATACATACATTTTGTTTGCAGACTTTAAGAAACCAAACGTTTAACATTAACTAATTTACCATTATCTTTTAGCACTGTTTGTTTCCATGTGATGTTTCTTTGGTTCTGAAACCAGAAGTCGAGTTTCAGCAGCTTGTTTAAAAGCCAGATACTGAAGTTTACTACCTTTTTCACACAGAGTCGTGAACCCGAATGTGAAATCGCTGCAGAAGCTCTTTGTTTCTAAACTTGTGTTTTTTCACGGCTCTGAAACGTGAAATTGAACACACTTAAAAGCTGTTTGGTGAAGCTTAGCCAGATTATGCTTTCCTACCTGCTCGTGTTTTTTGCATTTTTATTTTTTCAGCTCTGAAACCTTTCAAATATGCAGTTCCTTACCCTGTAAACGCTGATCTTTCAAGCTTATTAGATCTCATTTGAGATCAGATATTTAAAAAAAATGTCTAAAAAGTTGACCACTATAAATATCAGGATTTATAGCCAGCCATCACGTTTCATCAGTGTGATAAATTCTCTTTTTTTCGACTGTTTATTCATATAAAACTGCACATAAACATAAAAACATTAAATAAATTAGACTAACGTAACAGAACCAGAGGCCACCCAGCCCGGCCTGCTGGAAGACTGCTTGCTGAGGTCCCCTCTACCTGCGTCAGACCAGCTGCCACCTACCAGTCCGACAATCAGGCCCCCCACCCACCACCACCCATACCAGACCAGCGGCACACCCTCCTACCACTGCTACCTGCCTAATGACCATGTTCAAACCTAAATGGACTCATAACTCTTATCTGCCACTATTAATATCACCACTATTAACTATCTGCTGTATCTGGTTTGATATTTTATCAATATTTAAATAAATAACCAAATAAATAGTTCTGATCAGAGGAGGACGGGTCGGGTCCACCTTGTGAGTCTTGGTTTCTCCCAAGGTTTCTTCCTCCAGCTCTGAGGGAGGTTTTCCTTGCCACTGTCGCCGTTGGGGCTCACTGGGGGTCTCTGATCCTTCATGTCTTATGTTATTTATTTTTGTCTACGTCTCTTTTACTAATTACTAATTATGTAAAGCTGCTTTGTGACGACAGTTTTTGTGACAACAGAATTGACAAGCTCTGTCAGCTGAGGGGTTTAATTAAATATATTCCCCTTAAAACACCAAAAACCATAAAAAGTTATACATTGTTTTCCCTGTAAAGAGAAATTCTGTGATTTTTCCTTCTTCTAATAGGAAAAAAAGGATATTTTTGATGAGGTCACCAAACACCAGCAGGCAGGGCAAAAAATAACCAATAATGAAAAAAACTCTACAGCTCTCGGCTCGGAGGTCCTCCCTGACGCCGTGTCTCAGGGCACATGACATGTTCTCAGATTTAGGCTGAATTCAGGGTCGCTGTCTGAGTGCTGGTCCTTTATGCTACAACCAATAGCGTATAGTGTGTAATATAATAGCGTATTAAAGCCTAGGCTGCATTTTTTCAGCCACTACGTCATAGAAGGCTGTTCCACGGTAAAGGACCCCACATATAGAGCCTAGAAACCAGCCACACATTCGGGGGGAATTGGAAGACACAACCGATGCATCCTTTCCCAGCCCTCGGTCATGAAAATGTCTGAAAACCAAGCCTCCAAGGCAGAGCTCCTTTTAAAATTGTTTGTTTTTATAATCATAATTAAGCCTAGGCTCAGGAACGCAGTCGTTTTTCAAAATCTGACAAACTTGTTTAGAGTAGTTTGGGTCTACAGCATCTCTTACGGAAACGGCGATATTTTAATTCAGATAAAACTACTGTTTAAAAACTCTGAAGCCGTTAAACAGGTCTGAACATCACATCTAAAAATGGAAAATTGATATTTTACACTTAGTGAACTCTAGAAAAGCTGAATATTTAGATGACTAAAATCAGGGGTGGGCAATTATGGTAAAAATATTTATATTATAAACTGCATATTATAATCAGAGCTGGGAAATATGACAATTTTATCGACGTACCGTAATAAATTTAGTTGTGATGCACAATATGATTTTCTAAGCATATTAAGAATGATGTTCCAGCTTAATAAAAAACACTGATCAGCTGCAGGTTTCATTACCAATGACGTAATTGGACTGCTTTAATTAGACGAAGAGCAGCAGATGTTGAATTAAACAAAAACCTGTATTCAGTAATGAGCATATATAGCATTTTTACCATCTTGCCCAGCCGTAATCATCAAACTATAAAGATACTTCCACAATACACTGCACTGTTTTGCAATATTATGATATGCAGACAAAAGTTACCAGATACAGCAGATTTTGACATTTTTTGGCCATCCAACAACTACCCTATCATTGTTATTTAAAATGTGCGGCACTAAATACAATGAAATAGAACTTATGATGCCCCTAATAATAAAACCTGTCATTTGGGCAGATCTCAAACTAAAATAAATGCATATTATTAATTATACAGCATTTGTAACCAAACTAAATAAATAGTAAATCTGTGATGTTAATCCTAATAATTTGGGAACTTGATGCCAATTTCTAAATCTACAAAAAGTGGCTTATCTACTGACATCTACGGATATTGGATATTCACATCAGCCCACAGCTCCCACACGTAGTCAGACAGCCCCAATCAGACAGCATGTTGGTCACATCTGCCCACAGTAAGGCCCTTAGGTTCTGAGAATGAGGTTAAACAGACCTACTTAAAAAGGTACCTGTAAAAGTTCTTTATATGGAAGTGACACTGTGAACCTTGAAATGAGCTGTAAAACAGGACAACTCTTCTCATACCGGTAAAACCAATTCCTAACCAGTCCTGACCAATTACCTACACCCGGCCCACTAGAGAAAGCTCTGCTAGCCCTACTAATAAAAAAGCAACGCCCACTTCAGGAGAACGTGGCGTTTTTGCAGACAGTCTGAGGCAGGTTTTCCCCAGGATGCCCTTCGCCGCCAGACAAGCTGTCGTGACCGCGACTTTGCTCGTTCCAGTGTCGGCAGAAGAGCCGCCCAATTTGGTAAGCCAGAACACTAAAGCTGGAGAAGTCAGCAGGTGCCAAGCTAAAAGCTAACCTTAGTTTGCAGAGCCACCATTCAGAGAAGCCCAGCTAAAGCCGGGAAAAGCAGAGTCAACAGCCAGGAATAGCGACACCCTTCAGGTCAGCCGGCAAAAGCGGTGTTCGGAAGAGCACAGCCAAATACTGGGAGGAGTGCCGGTCAGAAGAGCACAGCAAGGAACAGCAACGCTTGGAGGAGGGCGGCCGACAATGGCAGAGTACGGAGGAGCACAGCCGACAGCCAGGAAAAGCGGCGTTCGGAGGTGCCCAGTCGTCAGCGGGCAAAAGCACCATTCAGGTGAGCCGGCAGCTGGGAAAAGCGGTGTTCGGAAGAGCACGGCCAAAATCTGGGAAGAGTGGCGTTCAAGAGAGTCCAGCCGACAGCCGGTAAAGGCGCATTAAGGAGGTGCACAGTCGACAGCGTGCAAAAGCAGCTGGGAAAAGCGGTGTTCAGAAGAGCACGGCCAAAATCTGGGAAGAGCGCCTTTCAGAGGAGCACAGCCCGGGAAGGCTTCGTCTGAAGGACGAGGGTCAGCTGACAGAAAGAGACCCCTAGAGCAAAGTGGAGCAGGTATCTGAGAAAGCATCTCACATCTCATCTCTTCCCAGCAACAGTATCTGGTAAGATTTGGGAATAATTACAGTTCTCGTTAGAGATAAAAGCGGCTCACGTGAGCCGCTGCAGCGACATTAGGCCTCCATACAAGGAAAATCGGCGCTTCAGTCGGAGAATGAAAAAATAACATGGGGTTTAACGGGCGTGTGAAACCACATCTGAGCATTTCCCCACCAAATCACACACTTACTAGTACTAAACTTACAACACAGAACAAATGCATTGATCTCCAGCTTTACCACATCGTCTCCGGTGGTCGGTCCACTAGGAACACAGTGTACACACTACCAATTAAACTGGGTTAATGGAAGAAGACACGGCTTGCCTCCTATGGCAAACAGGAAAACTCTCTCCTCACAGCCAGATCAGAGACAATTTACAGGGCTTACAGTGTAGAAAAGGGCAAATGAGGCTGATATTTAGCAGTGAAAAGGACTGAAGGAGCCAGACCCTCTGCCTGGCCCTTCCTGTGGGCTAAATCAATGGCATGCTAATGTCTTGCAGGGAGGGACGGAGGCAGGGAGGGAGCTCCACACGCCATCTTGTTCACAGCCTCTTCTCAGGCCCTACAGTGAAGGAATCGTTTATTTGTTAGATTTATGCACAAATATGAGTTTCTAAAGCATATATTTAAAAGGTTACCCCCCCATTAAGCGTCGTAACCCTCATATTTCACCAGTATCCTCTCCCCCCCCCCCATGTTTCCCCAGGCTGGGGGACAGGGCTGGGTCTGTAGCTACGTGCCTCGGAGTTACTACAGACCAGCCAGACCAGCCTACAACCCAATTTCCATGTCGTTTTCGAGAGCATTCACACTCTAAAAGGGGTTAAATCGAAATATCGAGGGTGAAAGCCCGAAATGAGGGCGGCTTTGCCGAGGAAAGTCCAATTAGCTCGCTAGCACGACCCCGTTACACCGCAGTTTGGAGCAGCCGTGCCCGCTTAACGCGATCAGCTAACGGGCTTTACTGGAGCTCCAGCTCGGCCTGGGATCATGCTTAATCGCTTTAGCTAGCTGGTTAAAACTGCCTGCTGATCTGATTTTAATCCCAGATTACAGTCGGGGAGGTTTTCGCAGCAGTTCGCCCTGTACAGCCGGTCACGAAGAGCAGTGCCGGCCGACCCCTAACCAGCTAGCTAGCTATAGCTAGCCACCTATGCTAACTAGCTAGCTAACTGAAACGAGCGGCGAGCGGCCAGACTGGAGGCTCAAATATCTCCCAAATAAACACACAACCCAAAAAACGAAGGTTTGTCTGACAGTTAAGGGGTTAAAGATGTAGTTTAGATCGCAAGAATGAGAAATGGGTCCTAGTTTGGGTTTAAATTGGGAAGAAGTTAGCTAGCTAGCTATTATAGCTATCTAGCTAATTAGCTAGCTAGCTGGTAGCTTACCGACACCCATACGTGAAGGGAATCGTCACTCCGGACGGGAAATTGATTATAAATCATGATTTATGCTCATAATAAGATAGAAAGGGTGTCTGGGTCTACATCTGAGGAGAGATTAGGGGTTGGAAATATTCCCAATCTCCGTTTTAAGAAGCTGCAGCTCGGATAGGGCTGATAGGAAAGATCTGCAGAAGGAAATACGGTAAACAGTCCTGATGTTAAAAGTAGACAAGTCTAACGTTTTGTGCTTAACTGGGCTGTTAAATCAGCCCCGTTTGCCGTTTTGGTTGTATGGAAATAGCTCGGTTACCTGGCGGACTCGCTCCGGCTACTCAGAGGAGGCCGATCCAGGTCCAGAAAGTGGAAATCCACCCCGGGTTTTCCGGAGTTCCGGCAAAGCGCGGCTGCAGCGGAACTGGAGTGAAATCCCGGAGTGGAGTTTGACTTTCTGGACCTGGACTGACTAGCTCCCGCTGACTCCACCCCCTCCACGCTTCCCCCGTCCATCATACAACAAGCCAGGCGTTATTACCGACCAAGCGCCGCCGACTTAACCTGCGTCTTCCAGCAACACTCATATAGCCCGACATACCTGTACTCAGTCGTATCTGGCCTTGTTTTATATGGCATTGACCGAAAAACCCCGACTGTGCAGCTGTCAAATCCACGCATCAACGACCAAGCCGAGCTAGCTCGCTAACTAGCCTCAGTCTTCACAAACGAGTCCAGCTTCCAGAAATAACCCTCTCCGCAGGCGGAAAACAGCCCGGTTCTGGACGGTTTCGAGCACACAGTTCAACTGCGATGCAAGGCACCGGTCATTTAAGTCCGTAAGGCAAGATCTGGGCACCGTGTAAATCCGCTGGTCGCCACTTCCCGTTGCCTTCCTTGAAGGAGCGCTCCCCTCCGCTTCGCTGCTCATCCGGCCATCAGACAACGAGATGGGCGCGGTGACCCTGCAGTGCGCCTCGGGAAACCCCACGCCGCTTACGCCGCTTACGCACCAGCGCCACAGGCCACCAGTCTCTCTCCACTACTGGAGGAAGAGCCTTAATAATAATAAAAACATTACTAATAAAAGCTTAAGTGAAAGTGTGTTTCTTGGAACATAATGGGCTGCACAACACTGATCAGCCATTACATTAAAACCACTGACAGATAAAGTGAACAAGTGAACAACTGGTGAATGAATGGCCCCCTTTATATATAAGGTAAAGGTGCACGTATTTGTCACTGTACAGTGAAATGTGTCCTCCACATTTAACCCATCTGGTAGTGAACACACACTCACATACTCACACCCCAGAGCGGTGGTGGGCAGCCAACTCCAGCGCCCGGGGAGCAGAGAGGGTAACGGGCCTTGCTCAAGGGCCCAACAGTGGCAGCTTGCCGAGCCCGGGAATCGAACCCACAACCCTGTTATCGATATCCCGGTGCTCTAAGATGAGATAAGATAAGATAGTCCTTTATTAGTCCCGCAGTGGGACTGTGAAATTCACAGTGTGACAGCAGAAAGGGATAGCAGGACACTCAGTTACAAAAATGTAGATAAATAATTTACACTATGTACACAATATAAATAAGAATTAAAAAAGCAATAAACAATATTATTTACAGCAAAAGACTCTAACCGCTGAGCCACCACTGCCCCATCAAAATAGGCAAAACTCGTCAACGTTCCCCTCCACGGAAATCTTTAGTAAAAGGCGAAAGATTTATGCGTGAATGAAGAGAAACCCGAGCTATAATAGGCAGTTAGTCATCAGTAAGTTTGGGGTGTTGGAAGCAGGAAAAATGGGTAAGTATACAGATCTAATCCCCTGTAACTAGAACCAGACAACAGGGTTTAGAACATCTACAAATCTGGGGTACGGAGTACCTTCCCAAAGGGCTCTGGGGAAATGAGGACAGGCTTATCAATGCGATCCATGGAGGTCCCACATTGGCATTTAGCTTACAAGACTTACAAGGTTACTCATATTACAGAGGGCCAATGTAGAGTTAGGAGTCTTGCCCAAGTCTTGCCCAAGGATCTTATGTAGCATAGCGTAGCATAGTCACCCAGACCGGGAATCGAACCCCAGTCTCCCACATGGCATGGTAGCTCACTGGCAGGTAGTGGTGTTCTGTTGCACCACACCAACCACCTCATAACTTACAGAACTTCAAAGGATCTGCTGTTAGCGTTTTGGCGGTTCCAAGAACACCTTTAGGGGTCTTGTGGAGTCCGTGCTTCGGTGGGTCAGGCCTGTTTATCAGCATGAGGGGGACCTACATAATTAGGCGGGTGTTTTTAATGTCATGGCTGGTTAGTGTATATGTCTTGGAAATGAATGTAGTAAATACAGTTCATACATTTAAATATAGGCTACAATTGAGACACAAATGGGATGTTGTGGGGCGCGAGACGTCCAGAAACAGTCCTGTTAAAATAGGTAAATAGGTCAAACTACATCAATATGTACAATATGTATGAGAAACTGTAACTGCAGCACATGAGGATTTTGGACCCCATGAAAAGATGCTACACTGGGCCCCACAGCTCAACACAATTCTGCCCAAATATGCAATTAATACATTTTAGGGCCCCTGTCAGTCACCAGCATCGCCCCAACTCCACCCCCACCATACAGCACCCCTGAAAGGAGGACAAACTCCCAATGAAGACCCTTGATTTCAGGAGACACACTGGAGAAGCAGCTGTCTACAAACACTGTGCTGAACTCCTGGCCTTCCCTTAAGAGCCCATAGCAAATGTGAGGCCCTTTGCTTACGGACCTCAGGTTCAGAGCAATTACTATAGCCGAATAATCCGGAATCTCTAATGGGAACCCCAGTTGTTGGGAACTGGAAATAGAAGCCTACTGGTGCATACAGCTTTATTTGGTCTGCTGATGTTCACTTGGGCCGAGCATCCTTCAGCACCTGCTGAAAAGCTCCCAAATCCCAAAGAGGAGTGAAGATCAGCCGGCCATGTCCCAACACAGTAGATCAGCTGGTCAAACCTGTAGGTCGTATCAGGTGCTAGGGGGTTTCCTTACACATGAACACACCGAACTCTTCCTTAGCTGTCATTAATCAGGACAACATGTGATCCAGCCTACAAATTCACACTCGGTAATGAGCAGGGAGGATGCTCCCTCCAGTGGGACATGGCCAATCTCTTGGATACCATAAATGGTGTGTGTAAAAGTGTGTAAAAATCCCAGGGGAGAATTTAACTTGACATCGGTTATGGGTTTCAAGAGTGAGTTTCTCCAACACCAGACCATCAGATGCACAACCTTCCAGTCCAGAATCCTGACAGCATGGTGAGTTGCTTTGCGTATTCAACTTATTTAGCTTAGCTTTTCATATCATATGTAAAATTGCCTGATGATATTTTATAATAACAATAATAATAACATACTTTCTGTGGTGTTTTCTGTGTGGTTTTAACTCTTTGCATGATGCAAATAAGTACTTTTGTTTCCTTTAAAGCCTTTCAATGGATGGTTCTTCACACTTGGCTCAATAAAATGTTCTATATATAGTACCAAGAAGGTTCTGCAACATGTAGCAAAAGAACAAACCCGTTTTGGTCCTTTATAGAACCATTTTAAAGAACCATCTACACCAGAAGAACAGAAGAACCGTGCAAAGAACCCTTTAAACATTCAGATGGTTCTTTAAAATGTCATGGTAACCTTTACTAAAGAACCTGTAAAGAATTCTTGGGGGGGAGGGGGGAGCTGAGAACTATTCTGTGAATCAGATATGTGAGTGTTTCAAGTTTAAAGTCCTTGTCATGATGGAAAGGCTCTTGGACGAACCCATACAATGGTAAATACATAATAACATAATATAAAATATATAAAATAAACAAATTAAGGACTACATAAAGTACATATTTGGGCCTTTTTTTTCCGATGTTGGACGAACCCATACATTGGTATAAAGCCCATAGACTCTGGGAAGTGTCTTTTGATGGAGTGAATGTGTGAAAATGAAGAACCCTATATAAAAAATAGAAAATATTTAATAAAATAATTTAAAATATATAAAATAAACACATTAAGGACTACAAGAAGTACATATTTTGGCTTTTTTTTCAGATGTTATGTTTTCATCAGGCATATATCTTTAATATATCCAGTTCTTTAACAAGTTCCACCACAGTGTTAAACAGTGCTCCAACTAGTTTAACTAACTCCTTAAACCCTGTACATAGGCCTCATAACTCTCATAACAACATCAGTTTTATAGACCCTAAAATAGAACCCTGTGGGACTCCACACAATAAGCTAAACTGTTACCAAATGATTAGCAGCAGTTTCTGCATTACGATTAATAACAGAATGATTTATAGGGTTCCAGTAGGGTGATAGTGGAGATAGTGTGATTGTTCCCCCTGTAAACATTACCCTGTGTCGGATGCTTTGCATCGATGGAAAGCCTTTTGGAGATGGTTCTACAGGGGTTCCACTACTGTTACTTGCACTATGTATCAAGAACCCTTCATAATTAGAGTGTAGTTGATCTACAGATATACTGATTATACTAAATAACAGTGCACGGCCCCTTCGTAGGCAAGCAAACTGACCCCTGAGCAGATCAGCGAGTATAAAGGCGTGTTTGAGATGTTTGACGAGGACGGGAACGGAGACGTGAAGACGCAGGAGCTGGAGAGGCTGATGAGTTTGATGGGAATCAACCCAACCAAGAGAGAGCTGAGCAAGATGGCCAAAGATGTGGATAAGGATGGTGAGTTTGGAGAGATGGGGTGTGGTTTTATTTATTATTTGCTATTACAAACACGTCAGACGACCAAAGGGTGGGTTCCTGAACATTGATAAAGCCTAGTCTTGGACTGAAGAATCACAATTGGAAATAGCTTTAGTCTAAGATTAGCCTTAATCTGGGCTCTGAATGTTCATGGACTGAGAATAATAACACTCTCTATCTATTTCTATCTGGCACCAAAGACATTAGCAGTAGATCCTAAGCAGTAGAAGTTGTGAGGGTCAGAAGTTGTGAGGTGGGGCCTCCATGGATCGCACTCCCTTGCAGAGTACCCTCCACTGGCTTCCTGCAGCAACCTCTATCAGACCCTGACAGTGACCTACAAAGCCAAAAAATGGTCCAGCTCGTTACTACCTGATGGCAATGGTCAAAACTTGATCCATAGAAAGAGCCCATGGTGCTCCAAGTACGGCTTGGCTTGACCCACTGTCTCTCGCATGGCATATGGGAGACGAGCGTCCAGATTGTTCTCTGTCCTGGCACCAAAGTGGTGGAACGAACTCCCCCTGAGTGTCCGAACAGCAGAATGTCTTCGCCAGCTGAAGACCCACCTCTTTTAATAGTATCCATATTCATCTCCATATTCAGGTTCTGGGAATTGTGTGTTGCTTGGTTGTATTAGGGCTAGTGGGTACTCATTTCTGCCAGGGTCAGAACTCGAAGCATCTTGAATTCAGGGTCCACTGACACTAGCTTTGGCTGTTCTGAGGGAACACTTACGCACTTTCCTAAGTCACTCTGGATAAGGGCGTCTGCTAAACACTGCTAATTATCAACGTTCATGTAAATGCATCAATGAGCCTTGCACTTCTGACCCCGCCGCCGGTTTACCAGTTGTCCTTCCTTGAGGCCATCTTGGTAGGTACTGTCCATTGCATACCAGAAACACCCCCAAAGATCTGTCTGATGTCATGGAGATGTTCTGACCCAGTCGTCTGGCCGTCACAGTTTGGTTCAGATTCTTATGTCTACCAGTTTTCCCTCCTTCCAACACATCACCTTTAAGAACTGACTGTTCAGTTGCTCTCTGATATGTAGACCCACCCCTTGACAGAAGCAATTCTAGCCAGATATTCACTGATTTACTGCGTTTGTAAATAAGTATTTTCTGACAAAAATAATCTGATTAAACTTTCTAAAAAGCATTGTTCTAATGTTGTAGCAAAATCTATAATGTAATAATTCCATAATATTTATATAAGAGCCAATATAAGTGCTATATAAGCCAATATTTTGGTCTGTTTTGCATATATTTGTTGTGAAAAGTACATTACACTAAAAAAGCAAACTGAACTGATGTTGGATTCAATCATTTCTCACAAGTTGATGTTTTTCAGCAGGTATATGGAACTAAATCGAAGTCTTCTCAATAATATACGTACAGTGTTTACATTTCGAAGTAAAACTATTTTCCCATTGGCTCCTGACATCATCAAAATCACATCACAAAGAGAATTTAATTAGACGGCCATTCTTGTCAATTTTAAATCATTTAAACTATTTTAAAAACAATAAAACAAAGCATTTCTATGATACAGGCCCTTTAAAAGTGTCTTTAATTGCTATCTAAAGACACAGGGCTTCTGGTGTGCTGCCCCCTTGCAGACCCGAAGTGTACTGCATTTGTATGTGTTTCTAAAAGTAGATCAGTGGACCCATCTTTAGTCAAATTTTAAAAACAAAGCCATGAAAATAGAACAATACACCAGAAGGTTCAGGAATCAGTTCAATAATAAGTTCAATAATAAGTTAATAAATTAAATAATTAAAATAATAAAACTAGCTTAAAATGTCATACATTTGCAGCATTTATCTGACGCTCTTATCCAGAGCGACTTACAAGGTTACTGGTATTACAGAGGTGGGCCAATGCAGTGTTAGGAGTCTTGGCCAAGGACTCGTATTGGTGTAGCACACCCAGACTGGGAATCGAACCCTGGTCTCTCACCTGGTGTAATAGTTCATGGCAGCTAGTGGTTTCATCTGTTGCACCACATCAAACACCAAATTAACTATAATTATATCAACTATATTAACTATAATTATAATAACCATACAATAGTTATAATATATATATAATATATTATATTATTTTTAATATATATAATGCTATATAAAAGTTATAATAACTATAATTAACTATAATATTGTATTATAATACATTTCTAACATGACGATTATTTAACTTTAGAATCAAAACTATTATAATTTACTATTGTAAATTGTTGTATTAGTATTATTTACATTAGTATTATATTAATAACTACTGCTACCACCACTAGCAATAATACATAATTCTGCTACTAATATTATTAGAAATAATATCATCTGTAAAAACATCTGTCCCGGCTGTATCACAGTGCAGTATTTCTATGACGGGGCTAAAGCCGCTTTACCAGGCCCAGGGAGGGATCCCGCTGAATAAACCAGCACAATCCCAAAGTAGTGTAATTCACTGTATTCTAATGTAACTGAATCTGCAGCGGCTTACGCTCTGCCCTCCTGCCCTCCCAGCACTCTCCATGTCAGCCAGTTAATTTGAGCACCCTTTAGACAGAGTTTGGTAAACAGAGGCACATAAGAGGATTACCGGGATGAGTGCTGGGAGTCAGGACGTGACCACATGTGGGCGCCATTGAACACAGAGTCACTTCAGCACTCCCTTCTTCATAAAGCAGTCAACGCCATCTGCAGCCTGTCTGCAGAACTGAACATCTGCTCTGTCTCCAGTCCATTTACAGCAGATAGATACACTACATGTCCAAATATTTGTGGACGCCCCTTCTAATGAATGAGTTTGCACCAATAAGAAGAATACAACTCCCCCAATCTGCCAACAGCTCTTTAACCAGGCTACTTTTTTTATTTCATCCTGCTTTCTGCAGGAAAAGGCACCTTCAACTGCGACAGCTTCCTGGGTCTCATGGCTCTTTACCATGAACGAACTAAAAACCAAGACGCGGAGCTACGAGCTGCCTTCAAAGTGTTTGATAAGGAGGCGAAGGGCTACATCGACTGGAACACACTCAAGTAAATTCAAGTTGCTTTTACTCAATGAGGCAGGAGTGCCTTTCAGTTCAGGTCACTGTGGGGACTCCTCTGTGTTTGCAGGTATGTCCTGATGAACGCTGGTGAACCTCTGAATGAGGAGGAGGCAGAGCAGATGATGAAGGAGGCTGACAAGGATGGAGATGGAACCATTGATTATGAAGGTACCAGAACCACAAACCTGAGCGGAATATCGCCAACGTTTTGTCACTGGCATTGGGTCCAAATAAGGATATGTAGGTCTTCTGTATAGGGGGCAAAAATACACTTTTGGACAAAAGTATTGGGACACCTTCTCTGCTCAATGTTTCTTCTGAAATCAAGGGTATTAAAAATAGATTATTGGCAGTCTCTACTGTACAGTGTCCAGTGTGAGGAGCATTGCTGTGAGGATTTGATTGCATTCAGCAACCAGTGCGTTAGTGAGGTCAGGATGTTGGATGATCACCACCCCATCCACCAGTTCCACTGCTTTCACTGCTTTATAGACCCCTCCAGCCCACATCTGGCATTAGGCAGCATGGTGACAAGAGCTTTGTGTTTATCTGCTCCTATTCTATTGGCAATACTGCTCTACAGAGACTAGACAAGCTGTGTTTGTGTGTGCATTTGCACATCTGTGTCAGCAACGAGTAGCCGAATGCGTTCATTAGAAGGGGTGTCCACAAACATTTGTCTCAAATGTTCACATTCCTCCCCTGAATGTCCCTGGATCCTTTGGTCTCCCAGCAGCTAAAAAGCCCAGATTTAACTGTCATTATAAGACATGGGGAGGAAAAACAGCTTAGAAGTCCTTGGAGATCCTAGAGTTCCTTAATTGAGCGTGATGGTGGCTACAAAATGAGCCTCAGACGCCCATAATCACTGTTGGCGTTCCCATAACCGTAACGTGATAAATGTTGCTGTCTTCCCAGAATTTGTTGCCATGATGACTGGAGACTCGTTCAAGATGAGTTAAGACTGAGAAGAAACAGCTGCAGAATCCACAGGATGGCCAAGGGATATGCTCACTAACAGGGTTGGGAGGGTTACTAAATTTAATTTAAATGAATTTAATTAAAGTATTCTGTTACAGATTAAAAAGGTCATTGTAACACAGTTCGAAGGATTACTGTATTTTAAGGTTACATATAAAAAAATAAATAAATAAATAAAATAAAATAAAAACATTATGTAGACATTCTTATGGCCCGGGGTCATGAATTGGAGTCCGGAGCCTTGCTGCTTTGCAGGGACATTGAGAGGGATTTTGGGCCCCATCAAGATATTTCACAACTCTAACAATTCTGCCAAAATACTCAATGAATACATTTTAGGGCCCCTGTCAGTCATAGCCCTCAGAATCATCCTACCTTCCTAACCCAGAGTGCGTATATTCTTCCATAGTCTTTTCCTCAGGGGTTAAATTCTAGATTTGGGCAGAATAACCCCATCTAGGTCTATGGAGCATCCGTATGGTCTATGAGTGGCAGTTGAGTGGTGGTTTTCTTACTCAATGCATCTAACAGTGGTCAGAACTACAGAGAAAAAAGAGAAACAAATTAGAATAAAATAAATATCAAGATAATGTCCCATGTGTCTACACCAAATATAAGCAATAAACAATCCTATGTCATCATGAATCAAATCTCCTGTCTACTAAATTTTATATTACATAACTGCTGGGACAAATTCTTATCTCCAAAATGGGAATTTCACAGGCAAATTATATATATATATATATATACATATATATATATATATATATATATATATATATATATATATATATATATATATATAACTATTATCATGAAGTGTTCAAATATCCAGCTAAAACACACAGTTTACACCCGTCTGAACTCCCTGGTTGTCTACAATAGTCTAAACTGCTTTATTCTGGTCTGGTTTGCTGGTGTATGCTGGGTTTTATAGCAGGGCAGAGTAAAGAGATGCTGGCTTCTTTAGAGTATGTAGGTAAGAAACTAACAAATGTTAAACAGGAGTATTTGAGAAGGTCTCATTCGGTCAGTGAGGATATATAAGTTTTAGCTTACTGGTTATTGTGAATAATGAACTATTAACACTAAAGTATTGCACAGAAACACTCCTGCACACTCGATTAGCAACGAAAAGAAAGATTCAGACTAACCATACAGCAGATAGTTAATCATACAGCAGATAGTTAATCATACAACAGATAGCTAATCACACAACAGATAGCTAATCACACAGCAGATAGCTAATCATACAGCAGATAGTTAATCATACAACAGATAGCTAATCACACAACAGATAGCTAATCACACAGCAGATAGCTAATCATACAGCAGGCAGCTAATCATACAGCAGATAGTTAATCATACAGCAGATAGTTAATCATACAACAGATAGTTAATCATACAACAGATAGTTAATCATACAGCAGATAGCTAATCATACAACAGATAGCTAATCATACAGCAGATAGTTAATCATACAACAGATAGCTAATCATACAACAGATAGCTAATCATACAGCAGATAGCTAATCATACAGCAGATAGTTAATCATACAGCAGATAGTTAATCATACAACAGATAGTTAATCATACAGCAGATAGCTAATCATATAGCAGATAGTTAATCATACAGCAGATAGATAATCATACAACAGATAGTTAATCATACAACAGATAGTTAATCATACAGCAGCTAGTTAATCATACAGATAGCTAATCATACAACAGATAGCTAATCATACAGCAGATAGTTAATCATACAACAGATAGCTAATCATACAGCAGATAGCTAATCATACAGCAGCTAGTTAATCATACAGCAGATAGCTAATCATACAACAGATAGCTAATCATACAACAGATAGTTAATCATACAGCAGATAGCTAATCATACAGCAGATAGCTAATCATACAACAGATAGTTAATCATACAGCAGATAGCTAATCATACAGCAGATAGCTAATCATACAGCAGATAGTTAATCATACAGCAGTCAGCTAATCATACAACAGATAGTTAATCATACAACAGATAGTTAATCATACAGCAGATAGCTAATCATACAGCAGATAGTTAATCATACAGCAGATAGTTAATCATACAGCAGATAGTTAATCATACAACAGATAGTTAATCATACAACAGATAGTTAATCATACAACAGATAGTTAATCATACAGATAGCTAATCATACAACAGATAGCTAATCATACAGCAGATAGTTAATCATACAACAGATAGCTAATCATACAGCAGATAGCTAATCATACAGCAGCTAGTTAATCATACAGCAGATAGCTAATCATACAACAGATAGCTAATCATACAACAGATAGTTAATCATACAGCAGATAGCTAATCATACAGCAGATAGTTAATCATACAACAGATAGCTAATCATACAGCAGATAGTTAATCATACAGCAGATAGTTAATCATACAACAGCTAGTTAATCATACAGCAGATAGCTAATCATACAGCAGATAGCTAATCATACAACAGATAGTTAATCATACAGCAGATAGTTAATCATACAGCAGATAGCTAATCATACAGCAGATAGTTAATCATACAGCAGTCAGCTAATCATACAACAGATAGTTAATCATACAACAGATAGTTAATCATACAGCAGATAGCTAATCATACAGCAGATAGTTAATCATACAGCAGATAGTTAATCATACAACAGATAGCTAATCATACAGCAGATAGTTAATCATACAACAGTCAGCTAATCATACAGCAGATAGTTAATCATACAGCAGATAGCTAATCATACAGCAGATAGTTAATCATACAACAGATAGCTAATCATACAGCAGATAGTTAATCATACAACAGTCAGCTAATCATACAGCAGATAGTTAATCATACAGCAGATAGTTAATCATACAACAGCTAGTTAATCATACAGCAGATAGCTAATCATACAACAGATAGCTAATCATACAACAGATAGTTAATCATACAACAGCTAGCTAATCATACAGCAGTCAGCTAATCGTACAACAGATAGCTAATCATACAGCAGTCAGCTAATCGTACAGCAGTCAGCTAATCATACAACAGATAGCTAATCGTACAACAGATAGCTAATCGTACAGCAGATAGCTAATCGTACAGCAGATAGCTAATCGTACAGCAGTCAGCTAATCATACAACAGATAGCTAATCGTTCAGCAGATAGCTAATCATATAGCAGATAGCTAATCAATACTGTCGCTACACCATGTTGCCAAATTTGCAACCAGAGTCTGCACAGTAGAGACCAGAGGCGGGGTCAGACTCCCCTACTTATTTGGTAGACCCGCCCCCTTTTCCCAGCCTAAGCATGTGTCAGACCACCTTCACTGAGCTCACAGCGCAGCAGCAGGGCGGATTTCCCCCCTGGATTTTCCCCAGTTTGTCCGGTAAGTGGACACTCCAAGTGCAGCTCATGTTCTCTCCACTACAACTCAGCTCCTCCACATAATGAGCAGAAAGGGCGCCATGCAGGTCCTGCAGACGACCGGCCTCTTCCAGCCAAGGCTGTCAATCACTTCATTCCTAAATGTAACCCGGCCTTCTAACTTTTTAACAGAGTAAGGGTTAAAAACTGGGGATTTCTGGGGGAAAATTAAAAATGGGTCAACATTAGCAGAGGGAGAATTAACTGATGGAATTCAGAGACACTGGAGATGAAAAGACAACTTGGAGGAGGAGATGAGATGGGAAATGCTCTGTATATGTCATTGACACATATAGGGATGGGCGGAGCTGCAGATCGTACTGCAGCAGA
This sequence comes from Salminus brasiliensis, assembly GCF_030463535.1. Classification (NCBI taxonomy): domain Eukaryota; kingdom Metazoa; phylum Chordata; class Actinopteri; order Characiformes; family Bryconidae; genus Salminus; species Salminus brasiliensis. The sequence continues at coordinate 38,896,043 of NC_132884.1, read as the reverse complement.
GGCGTTAGACCCGTTGTGAATTCACTGTTAAGAGACGCTCTGATGCTCTGTCCATGTTTTCTACAGTCATTCATTTCGCATTATACATATTGTTATTTTCACCTGAAATAATAATAATAATATACATTGGCTACAAGTAGTACAGTATATCTAAACTCAATGAGTTGGTAATAAAATCTGAATTACATTATAATTATAGTAAACATTATACATTATAATACATTATAATTGTTTTCCTCATTCCTTCCAAAGTCTTGGCTTTTTTTGTAGTTTTAATTTTAAGGCATATTATTCAGTAACTGCTATAAATAATTTTATTTACTTAAAAATGTTAACGTTTTTAGCTAAAAAAGTATTCTGTTCAAAATTGTAGCTACTAAATAGGAAGTATATATTTTTACCTAATATAAAGTATTCAGAAACTTCAGGACCGGCAATTACCCAACCCGTACGTAATCTCCCCCCACATCAGCAGCAAAGCGATGTGGGGGGAGAGCGCCATCTATCCACCCTGGAGAGAGCAAGGCCAGTTGTGCTCTCTCAGGGCCTCAGCTGTCAGTGGCTAGCAGCATGACCGGGATTCGAACCAGCGATCCTCTGATCATAGTGACAGCGCCCCCTGTTATCAATTATTTTAGCTACAGTAAAATTAATTACAGATAGCTAATCATACAGCAGATAGCTAATCATACAGCAGTCAGCTAATCATACAGCAGATAGCTAATCATACAACAGATAGTTAATCATACAGCAGTCAGCTAATCATACAGCAGATAGTTAAACATACAGCAGATAGCTAATCATACAGCAGATAGCTAATCATACAGCAGTCAGCTAATCATACAGCAGTCAGCTAATCATACAGCAGTCAGCTAATCGTACAACAGATAGCTAATCATACAGCAGATAGTTAATCATACAACAGATAGCTAATCATACAACAGATAGTTAATCATACAACAGATAGCTAATCATACAGCAGTCAGCTAATCATACAACAGATAGTTAATCATACAACAGATAGCTAATCATACAGCAGTCAGTTAATCATACAACAGATAGCTAATCATACAGCAGTCAGCTAATCATACAGCAGTCAGCTAATCATACAACAGATAGCTAATCATACAACAGATAGCTAATCGTACAGCAGTCAGCTAATCATACAACAGATAGCTAATCGTACAACAGATAGCTAATCATACAACAGATAGCTAATCGTACAGCAGTCAGCTAATCGTACAACAGATAGCTAATCATACAGCAGATAGTTAATCATACAACAGATAGCTAATCATACAACAGATAGTTAATCATACAACAGATAGTTAATCATACAACAGATAGCTAATCATACAGCAGTCAGCTAATCATACAACAGATAGTTAATCATACAACAGATAGCTAATCATACAGCAGTCAGCTAATCATACAACAGATAGCTAATCATACAGCAGATAGTTAATCATACAGCAGATAGCTAATCATACAGCAGATAGCTAATCATACAGCAGTCAGCTAATCATACAGCAGTCAGTTAATCATACAGCAGACAGTTAATCATACAGCAGATAGCTAATCGTACAGCAGACAGCTAATCGTACAGCAGTCAGCTAATCATACAGCAGATAGTTAATCATACAACAGATAGCTAATCGTACTGCAGTCAGCTAATCGTACAACAGATAGCTAATCATACAGCAGATAGTTAATCATACAACAGATAGCTAATCATACAACAGATAGTTAATCATACAACAGATAGCTAATCATACAGCAGTCAGCTAATCATACAACAGATAGTTAATCATACAACAGATAGCTAATCATACAGCAGTCAGTTAATCATACAACAGATAGCTAATCATACAGCAGTCAGCTAATCATACAACAGATAGCTAATCATACAACAGATAGCTAATCGTACAGCAGTCAGCTAATCATACAACAGATAGCTAATCGTACAACAGATAGCTAATCATACAACAGATAGCTAATCGTACAGCAGTCAGCTAATCGTACAACAGATAGCTAATCATACAGCAGATAGTTAATCATACAACAGATAGCTAATCATACAACAGATAGTTAATCATACAACAGATAGCTAATCATACAGCAGTCAGCTAATCATACAACAGATAGTTAATCATACAACAGATAGCTAATCATACAGCAGTCAGCTAATCATACAACAGATAGCTAATCATACAGCAGATAGTTAATCATACAGCAGATAGCTAATCATACAGCAGATAGCTAATCATACAGCAGTCAGTTAATCATACAGCAGACAGTTAATCATACAGCAGATAGCTAATCGTACAGCAGACAGCTAATCATACAGCAGTCAGCTAATCATACAGCAGATAGTTAATCATACAACAGATAGCTAATCGTACAGCAGTCAGCTAATCATACAGCAGATAGTTAATCATACAACAGATAGCTAATCATACAACAGATAGTTAATCATACAACAGATAGCTAATCATACAGCAGTCAGTTAATCATACAACAGATAGCTAATCGTACAGCAGATAGCTAATCGTACAGCAGATAGCTAATCGTACAGCAGTCAGCTAATCATACAACAGATAGCTAATCGTTCAGCAGATAGCTAATCATATAGCAGATAGCTAATCAATACTGTCGCTACACCATGTTGCCAAATTTGCAACCAGAGTCTGCACAGTAGAGACCAGAGGCGGGGTCAGACTCCCCTACTTATTTGGTAGACCCGCCCCCTTCTCCCAGCCTAAGCATGTGTCAGACCACCTTCACTGAGCTCACAGCGCAGCAGCAGGGCGGATTTCCCCCCTGGATTTTCCCCAGTTTGTCCGGTAAGTGGACACTCCAAGTGCAGCTCATGTTCTCTCCACTACAACTCAGCTCCTCCACATAATGAGCAGAAAGGGCGCCATGCAGGTCCTGCAGACGACCGGCCTCTTCCAGCCAAGGCTGTCAATCACTTCATTCCTAAATGTAACCCGGCCTTCTAACTTTTTAACAGAGTAAGGGTTAAAAACTGGGGATTTCTGGGGGAAAATTAAAAATGGGTCAACATTAGCAGAGGGAGAATTAACTGATGGAATTCAGAGACACTGGAGATGAAAAGACAACTTGGAGGAGGAGATGAGATGGGAAATGCTCTGTATATGTCATTGACACATATAGGGATGGGCGGAACTGCAGATCGTACTGCAGCAGAGGCGTTAGACCCGTTGTGAATTCACTGTTAAGAGACGCTCTGATGCTCTGTCCATGTTTTCTACAGTCATTCATTTCGCATTATACATATTGTTATTTTCACCTGAAATAATAATAATAATATACACTGGCTACAAGTAGTACAGTATATCTAAACTCAATGAGTTGGTAATAAAATCTGAATTACATTATAATTATAGTAAACATTATACATTATAATACATTATAATTGTTTTCCTCATTCCTTCCAAAGTCTTGGCTTTTTGTTATTTTAATTTTAAGGCATATTATTCAGTAACTGCTATAAATAATTTTATTTACTTAAAAATTTTAACGTTTTTAGCTAAAACAGTATTCTGTTCAAAATTGTAGCTACTATATAGGAAGTATATATTTTTACCTAATATAAAGTATTCAGAAACTTCAGGACCGGCAATTACCCAACCCGTACGTAATCTCCCCCCACATCAGCAGCAAAGTGATGTGGGGGGAGAGCGCCATCTATCCACCCTGGAGAGAGCAATGCCAGTTGTGCTCTCTCAGGGCCTCAGCTGTCAGTGGCTAGCAGCATGACCGGGATTCGAACCAGCGATCCTCTGATCATAGTGACAGCGCCCCCTGTTATCAATTATTTTAGCTACAGTGAAATTAATTTTTAGCTAATATAAGGTTTTCCATAACACCTATGAAAGTATGCAACTTTTTATTTGAGGATGTGGGATGGATGTTAAAAAGGTAAAGGTGCACGTATTTGTCACTGTACAGCGAAATGTGTCCTCCGCATTTAACCCATCTGTGGTAGTGAACACACACACACACACACACTAGTGAACTAGGGGCAGTAAGGACACACACACCCAGAGCAGTGGGCACCCAGAGTCCAGCACCCGGAGAGCAGAGAGGGTAAAGGGCCTTGCTCAAGGGCCCAAAAATGGCAGCTTGCAAAGCCCGGGTATCGGACCCACAACCCTGTTATCGACAGCCCGGAGCTCTAACCGCTTAGCCACCACTGTCCTGTTGGGTTTTTAGGGTTAAACGGTTAAACACAAAAGTACTATAAAGGGTTCTTTAAGTGATGCCATAGAAGAACCATTTTTGGTTCCATAAGAAACCATGTTTATAAAAGAGATTCAGTTTAAATTGGTAAAGAAGAAACCTATAAAAAGTTCTTTACACATGCATCTTTTTTATAAACATGGTCCTTCTGGAACCAAAATGGTTTGTCATTGGCATCGCTCAAAGAACCCTATCTAGTCTTAAATGCCCAACATGTCAATCCCACATCCTCAATTGAAAAAATGCATACTTTATATTAGCTAAAAATATATACTTTCTATTTTAAAGTAACTAAAATAATTAATAACAGTTACTCAACGCTTTATATTAGCTAAAGAAATATAATAATAATATAAAATATAATAAAAATATATAATAATAACCATAATATAATTAATAATTATTTTATTAATATAATAATATGACCTAATTTATGGAAATGCTGCAAAGAAATAAAAAAATTCTAAAAAAGAATTTAAAAAACGAGTGAACTGAGAAAATGGCATTGTTCAGAATAAGAGCAGGGCAGTAAGGGGTTAATATCCCAGAGGCCGCTACCCGGATGCAATCATGGCATCTGCTGTGCTCGGCCATTAAATCCTATCCTCATCCCTGTTAAGAATGATGGACTCCTGCTTCAGCCAATCATAGCCGGTCACTGTGCTGGGGCCAGCCAATAGCAGCTCTCAGAGGGGGGTGGAACTAGCAGCTCTGGGTCTGTAGCATCCATGTAGCTGTGTCTGCCTGTTGAAGAACAGGACAGGAGGAATAAAGGAATGAGAGGACGAGCAAAGGACGACAAAGCGAGGAGAGAGGTGTGAGATGATTTGGGGGGCTACTGGGGGGAGAAAGCAAGGGAACGGTGGCAGTCGACTGATTCCTCAGGGGAAAAGGCTGTTGTTGGCTCAAATTGACAACAGCTGAGCTCCCCCCACCCCCTGCTAAGGAGAAAAGGAGGAGGAGGAGGAGGGAAAGAGAGAGAATCCCTCTCCTGCTTGGATATCTGTCTCTTTCAGTGCTCAGCGTGGTCAACCCCAGCTCCGGCTTCCATTCTCCATGATAAGGTGAGTGTCTAGGTCTGCAGCTCATGACAATAGATAGATAAGGCAGGCTTGTGCAGTCAACATTCACACTGGAAAGCCCTGACCATTGCTGTGCTGACCGGCTGACGCACATGCAATGACTGATAAGTGTAGGTGTGAGTGCTGTTGGCTGCCTCTGCTGGTCTGGCTATCTTTGGCCTGGGCTGATCTCTGATTGGCTGAGAAGAGAGGCTTAACAGCTGTGACTGGATGGCAGCTTCGCATGTCCTTCATTAAGCGTGTAGGCCATGCTCATGTACTCATACTCATACACAGACAAACAGAACGAGAGAGTGAGAGGAGTCAAGTGATCCCTGGCTTGGTCTTCTCCTAAGGAATGTCACCCTACATGATTATGTAACCAGATAACGACAAGATCACAACACCCAACAAGGATTACTCCAATAAACTCGCAGATATTTTGGTCTGGTGGGTCTGAATGTAATGTTTTCAACCACTATAGACTGTTCAGTCTCGTAGTGATCAAGAAAGCGGCTTGAAATTCTGAAATTTGGACCCAAAACCGTCCAACCGATGAGGTAGAGTAATGTTACACTGACTGTCACAGGGAGAATGACGTCCAGGCCACAGCGCTGCTGAACTCTGCATGCCTAGCCAGAGTCATATGTAACCCATGCAAAATCCTGCAATACTACTCTACTACTCAGACCTCTGTATCTCTTAGCTTGTCCACAAGTGCACATGTACAGCTGTCCACAAGGGGGCTGTCCTAGCTAAATTTGTCTTTACAGCAGTGGTGTAAAAATGAATTACACTCCGCACCTGTAGGGGGAGCACATACATGGGCACAGCTCTGTCTCCTGTCTGTTCAAGAGACGGAGCCACACATTCGGTCCGCAGGGCTCATACTCAGACGTGAATGAGCTGCTCCTGTGCAAACCATGCTGCCAAGGACCAATCGCTAATCTGCTCATTCACGTATCTGAACACCTGAACTACGGCACTCGTGTTTGATAAGATATTGCATATAAAATAATGATGTCAATCCATTAAAAATATCCTGTGATTAATTACAAGTTAAAATGCTGGCTAGCACCTTCTTGAGTTTTTGGGCCGAAGAACAAATAAATGTGCCTAATAAACTGTCGGAATCTGAGAACTTTGGCCTTGAACACGACGGAGCTCAAATGCAGAAGCTTTAATAGAGAAAAAGCTTGAGTGACTTTTGGCTTGAGTCCTTGGGCCGGATTAAGCTAAGAGCTAAGAGAGTAGCAGGTATGAGTTATGAGTTAGTTATTTAATCCATATTTCAGCATAAATAAAGTATAATCTACCCTCTGAGCTCAACAGTTGCAACGCTGTGTTTACATCACTAAATAAAATACGTCACCAGGCTCTGTAAAGAGAGAGACCTACGGGAGAAAGTTGGCCTTAGTGTGTTAACATTGACAGTACTAATATACATGCATCTAGCTCATTAACTCTTAACTCCATTCTGTAACGATATTTATGTTTTAGTATTTGCACATAGTTAAATAACTCCATTTTGTGACTTTGTAATTTCACTGCATTCATCAGAACATACATACATAGTGCTGTTCTTTTAAAATATACACTTTTTTTCATAACTATATGATTCATACCATCTGACACTAGGCAGCATGTAAATACGGATTACTGAAATTACAAAGATGCAAATTATTGCAAAAGAAATTGCACCATCCAGCGACTTTTCAAGCAGGTTTAGTTGTTTTTGTTTTTTTAGCTTAAAGTTGGCAGCACTGCGTTCAGTCAGTAGAGCAGTTCAGAGAGGAGTATTCAGAGAGAGCTCAGTCAAAACCTAGTGAAGGAAGTGTCTTCAGAGGATGTAGGAGAATTATAGACGGTTGTCATTCTGATCAGCAAAATAACTGTATTTAAGCTTTAAAAAACATGTATATCTACAGTAGCGACTTTGTAGTTGAAGGTAAAGCGTTTTAAACTTTTAATGCAGGTGAATGTGAATAAATGACAGTATGAAACTGTATTCTGGGTTTCTGAGCATATAGTTCGGTTTCATTTAGCTTCATTTATAATAAAAATACTGTTGCAATGTAGAGAGCAGATCATTCCAACATATGTAGACAACGTATAAAACACTGGCTATAAGAGTACAGTAGCCCTATAAAGCATCCACTCAGTCAGGCCTCTGTTTAGGTGGTCGTATAGGTTGTATTTATGAAACGACTGTAAGGATAGCGCTTGATATTGTCAGAGAATAGTGAGCTAATTAGCAAGCTAATCAGCTAATTTATTAGTACTAGCTATACGAGGAATACAGCTGTACTGTACTGCACTGCAACACAGGCTGCCTATTTTAGAAGCTTGCCATAAAAAATAAAATCTCTTACCTGCTCAGCAAGAAAACGCCAACTCAGCATCACCTCTGTATCCTTTCAGGTCACCGAGCTCTCGCCTCCTTTCAAAGCCTAGCCAGTGTTGATCCTGGTTTTAGTGAGGACTCTGTCTCACTCTGTCTTTGGCTTGCCAGCTTTCTTCAGTTCTAATTCTGCATTTCTTTGGTTTGACAGTGGGTGAATGAGTAGACGAGAGCAGAAGCTCTCGAAGTAGAACTTGGAGGTATCTCTAAATTTGTAGCCTATTCAAACTAGCTGAGGGTTTTCTTAAGTAAATAGCAAACCACTTTTGTAAGTCGCTCTGGATAAGAGTGTCTGCTAAATGGCTTAAATGTAAATGTAAGTAGCCGTTCTGTTTGTACCAGTGCCTTTAGCAGTGCCGCGGTTGCTCAGGTACCTAGCAAACGGTGCCAGATCCTCTTTCAGAGGCTGTGCGTGTGCTGTAAGTCTGTAAAGACGTGAGACTTGGCCAGAAAATCTACCAGACCACTGTTTTTTACTCTGTCTGACCACTCTGTCTGTTTTTTCACTGAAAAGATTAGACGTTGCAGGGACGATCGTGCCAACACTGATACCATTAATTACAATAATTTGTCCCCTATTCACTCAGGAACTTTACAGCTTTCAATTTAAACAAAAAATCTTAAGGCCTGCCGCTTATACCCCTTAAACCCTTTGAACTATGTATGTAAGCCCATACTTCATTACGGTCTCAATTCATAGGCCCCAAAATAGAACCCTGTGGGATTCCACAAAATCTGGTAGGCTAATTGGTTAGGCAGCACTTTTTTCGCTGTAGGATTAATAACTGAATCATTAACCCAGGGTTAAACAGTGTCTCAGACTTTAGGCAGTGTATTACAATAAGTTTCTGTGATGATTTTCTTGGGGTGCATTAAACTGTGCTTCTGTTTACCGTCACTGAGAACAGTTCTTACCTGGCCAGTTTGTCTAGAACAGCGCATTGTATACCAAACCCACTCGGGGCCCTATCTTCCACCCTGCGCAAGGCGCGCCGCGATGCTCATTGCAATCTTCCACCCCGCCAACAGTCTATTTTCACGCCTTCCACCTGCGTTGTTTAAATAGCAACGGTGCTTGTGACTATATGGGCGTGGTGGTTTTGAGATGAGGGGTGTTCAGGTCCATTTCTGGAGTATTGCTGTGTATCTTGGCGACGGAAAACACAGGAGGAGCTCCACTGACTGAAAACAACCTAGACAGACATTGCTATCTTGGCAGTGAATTGTCAACACAGGCGCGTGCAGCCCAACACCGTGTAGTGAACACCCCGCAGTGGTGTTCCAGTTGGTAGCCATGCAAACGTTTACATCAATAATAACCAGAATAAATTAAAATATCATTACTCCAGAGGCGAGGAGCTCCACCGCTTCAGCACGCCTTCCCAGACCGTGCACCATGCGCCACTGAAATATCAGTCCGCCAAAGCCAGACCGCATCTGGCTCTTAAAGGGAACAGCGAGTGACACGCCAAAACACACCTATGATTAATTAAGAGATTTAGCTCATGACTTTTGCGTGTTTCGAGCTGCACAAGGCGAACTTTTCTTGTCGTTATGATAGCAAAGACACACTGACACGCCCTAAATCAAGCTGTGCCGCGCACGGTTGACGGTTCGCTTAAAGATCACTGAAATAGGGCCCTATGAATTCACTGTGCAGAAGAGCCCCTTTAGTGGAGTTTAGCAGATTGGGGTTTAAAGAGTTAACAGTAAAAAAAGCTGTGAGTGTGAAAAAGAGTGTGAAACTCTTACCCAGCCATTCTGCTGGCAGTTACCCTCCACACACACACACACACACACAGAAAGAGAGTAAGAAAGAGATAAGAGAGAGGAAAAAGTGTGTGTGAGACAGAAACAGGCACAAAGGCTGGCTGCAAGTCTTGCGAAATGCTTCTTCCCTTCGTGGGTTTGTTTCTAAGTAAATTCACACACTCACACCCACATCCTGCCACAACACCTACTGCTGCCCAGCTGCCTCAGGGAGGGGGCACAAGGTAACATTAACGGCACAGAGAGGTGAACACGTACACACACATAGCCGTACACATCTGTGTCGGTTCAACTGAGATACACTACCTGTCCAAAAGTTTGTGGACACCCCTTTTAATGAGTGCTACTTTAATTCAGCAACTGCTTAAGTTGCACCCATTGTTGACACAGATGTGCAAATGCACACATACATAGCTCATCTAGACCGCGTAGAGAAGTACTGCCAATAGAATAGGACTCTCTGGAGCATATAAACATCATGAACCTATTGGCACCATGCTGCCAAATGCCAGGCGTGGGCTAGAGGGGTTCTCTGGAATGATGGTGGTGCTCTATCCTGTACTTTTGGGATGAGTAGGGGTGTTGGGGATGAGGTGGGGTGGAGTTCCCAATGCTCTCGTCACTGAATGCAATCAAATCCTCACAGCAATGCTCTTCCGCCTTCTTCTGCCGCACAGTAAAGACAGTTACTCCAACAAAGGCTGGATAAAGTCTTAGGTAAACACTCATGTGTCCCAATACTTTTGTCCGTATATTGTACATCCTTCAGTTTAAGATGAACAATAGTTTGACACCAACATTTGACCTCTACTTGTCTGCGAAGGCTTTTCTACACTGGATGATGGAACATTGTGTGAGGATCTGATTGTAGTCAACCACAAAAGCATTCGGGAAGCCAGGTCCTGATGTTGGATTATAAGGTTTTGGAGGAAGCTCCATCGCTCCAGAGAATGCAGCTCCGCTAGAGCTTCACTCTACTGCTCGGGCAAAAGCTTGGCAGCATTTAGCACAGTGATTTAGGCTCCGTAGCATCCTGTTCTAATGGAGGTGCTTTTCTGCGGAGATTATACCAGCTGTGTGTGCACTAAAGTAGCTGAACTCAGCAGCAATGCTAGAGGTTTTTTTTTATCAACCTAGAGACACTGCCAAACAATATCCAGACAGCAGTTATCTTGTGGTCAGAAACTAACCACTGATGAAGAACTAGGAGATGACTAATAAACTGTGGGTCAGCAGTTATGATCTCTAACTTCTACATTTACAAAGCAGACCACTTTTAGCTGTCTGGTGCAACACAGCATCCATTAATGTAAAACTTCCATATCAGTGGCTAAGGTTCGGAGCACTGTAATAGGAAGGAGGTGGACCAACAAGGTGGGTAGGTTCCTAATAAAGTGCCCAGCAAGAGGTACTTTTATTACTTGTATGTTCTAAGACAAATTCTAAGCCTAAACCATAACCAAGGACATAAAGACATTTCATTCTATGTAGACTATGTGGACAAAAGTATTGGGACACTTGCTCTTTCATTGTTTCTTTCGAAATCAAAGGCATTAAAAAGAGCTGATCCTGCTTTTGTTGGAGTAACTGTCTCTACTGTCCGGGGAAGGAGGCTTTCTATTAGATTTTGGAGGAGGAACATTGCTTTGAGGATTTGATTGCATTTAGCAGCAAGTGTGTCAGCGAGGTCAGGATGTTGGATGATGATCACCATCCACCTCATCATCCCCAACTCCTCAACTCATCCCAAAAGTACTGGATGGAGCTCCACCATCCATCATTCCAGAGAACACAGTTCTTCCACTGCTCCACAGCAGCTTAATGCTAGACAACTAGCTGTGTTATTGCAGATTTCTATGACCAGAGAATAGCCCAACCAGCTTGTACAGAAGTGCATGTAGATACTGAGTATCTACATGCACTTCAGTAAGGCACTGTGTTGAGGTATTACATCCCTACATATACAAACTATGGTGTATTCCACTGATCTTCTGCACAAAGTGTAAACCATGAAATGAGAATACACCATATTCCCTCCCAATTAACTTTTTTTTTTTTTTTTGCAATAACTTTTTGAAATTCCCTAAAAAAGACTGTTACCACAGATATTCTGGCTCATTGATAAAAATGATGTTTTTATTTCAAATTTCTCCAAATTCTGGTAATTTTATTCTCATTTCTCCCATCAGAGCCGTCTAAAAGATCCTATTTCTGCACCATATTGATCTCTTTATTTTTGCTGCCTTTTCTGGAGCTCTCTCAGTCAGACCTAAAAGGTCTCCTTTCCACTTATTCGGTGGTTCAATGACTTTTATCAATAATTTATAAATAGTTCTGATCAGAGGAGAACGGATGGGTCCCCCTTGTGAATCTCGGTTCCTGCCATGGTTTCTTCCTCCAGCTCTGATTGAGCTTTTCTTTGCCACTGTCGCTGTTATGGTGTGTTAAGCTTGGAGGTGGAGGTGGACGTGATCGCAGGTATTTATTAAACAAAACCAAAACAAAGCAAATAGATGACAAAAGGAACACAGACTGGGAAAATAATCTAAGTACTAAAACTTACCTAAGGACACGCTAACAACCCACAAACTGCCATGCAAACATGTTAACCTGCACAAGACCAGACAAAGGAAGGCTGAAACAAAGGCCTACTTATACACAGACTAACAAGGGACACAGGAGAAACACCTGGGACTAACAAGGGGGCGTGGCTACAGAGAAGGCACAGGTGGGGACACTAATGAACAGGCGGGGCACAAACAGAGGCAGACATGACAGAACAGGGGCAGACAGGGGTTTATGCTTTATGTGCTGTTGACCTTTGGTCTGAATTCTGGATTTCTGTAAATCTGGTTTGAGACAGATCAGTTTTAATAACAGCTGTACAAACACATCTGGTTGAATTTGACTAAATGAATGAATGCACTCAGTTTATACATTTTTGGACTAAATTTGGAAAACTGGGTTATTCTATTTTTCCAATTTTCCAGTTTTTAATTTCTGCTCCTCACAATCTGGATTTCAGGAAACATGAGAAAAATAAATCTACGATTTTCAGATTTTTCCGTTTCTGCATCTTGTAATGAAAGTGGTAGGACTGTACCGCTAGACTGGGGGAGAACATGACTCCAGTCTGTGATTGGTCAGTGAGACTGTCTGTCACTTTTGGGGGGCGGTGGCAGGGGTTAGAGGTCCTCACTAGTGCCTAGAAATAAATGTTGCTTTCATTTTTCTTGAAATTCAGATATATAAAATTACTATAAAAAACTATAAAATTGGTAAAACAAATACTAACCCATTTCTTTTATATGATATCAAATGGAAAAAAAGGAAATATGAAATTCTACACCCAATTTTTTTTTTCAAATTTTGCCTCAAACTGTCAGAAAATTGGTGAGTGTTACACTGACTCACTTCTAATCGTGGTGCACAATTTTTCATTAACTGTCAAGTGTGGGAGTGTTTTTTTTTGTTAGTTGTGTTTAATATTATAAAAAAATAATAATTAAACATTTTTGTTATTGTTGTTCAGAGGAACGTAATGATCATCTGTCACATGACCCCAATGTAAATTTACATGTAAATTTAAAATGTAAAGATTTTAAATTGAACAACATTTTGTCTGCGATCAATAGATATTACAGACATTTTCCGTTTCCATAGCAACATCAGCAAACATTTTGAAGATTTCAAATATTTGTTGGTAAAAAATAAATGTAAAATCCTGTGGGTGGAAACGTAGCCTGTGATGCATGTGTTTCTTCCAAACTTCAGATTACATCTCAACCAGCATCATCTTCATGGCTTTGCCAAGATTCATGCTTCTGCAGCATCGCAAAATTCATGCAGTGCTTTGAAGAGAGAGATACACAGAAAGAGAGAGAGAGAAAGAGAGAGAGAGAGAGATGGAGGGAGAGAGAGAGAGAGAGGTAGAGAGGGGGAGAGAGAGAGGGAGAGCGAGAGAGAGAGAGAGGTAGAGAGGGGGAGAGAGAGAGGGAGAGCGAGAGAGAGAGAGAGAGAGAGAGAGAGAGAGATGGAGGGAGAGAGAGAGAGAGGAAGAGAGAGAGAGAGAGAGAGAGAGGGAGAGAGAGGTAGAGAGGGGGAGAGAGAGAGGGAGAGCGAGAGAGAGAGAGAGAGAGCGAGCGAGCACATGGAGGAATTCAGCAGAAGATGTGAATGAAAAGCAGGAGACAGGCTGCGGTTAGAGAGACTCTGACTTTCATTCACACCAAGCCCCGGCTTCTGCCTCCAGCATCTTCACTTCTCTATTTTAAGCCTCAAACCTCTTTCCTTCCCCAGCATCCAACCCCCGCGCTCACAAACATACACACACACACACACACACACACACATACATATACACACACCCCCACACACATCCTAACGGCTGTGATGTGGAAGGAAGCTCAGGGCCTGTCTGCCCTATCACACGAAACATCCATGTCCACAGAGTTTCTTTAGTCATGTCCACACCAGCAAAGCACACACACAAACACACACACACACACACACACACACACACACACACACCATAATTCACACGAAAATTGACTATTTAGTCTATTTAGACTATTTATTGTTACTGTGAGGTCTGTTGATTGTTATACTGTACATGTCCTGCCTTTGAGAAGAAACCTTTAGGCTTCTTGGAGTCCTAGAAGACTCAGCTGAGGCTGAGGCATGGCTAACAACAAATAAAAGTAAACGGGGAGAAGTTAAACAGAATCCGGTCAAAGTAGAACCAGATACTATCCGGATACAAAATGCATGTTAACTCCAGGTGTAAACAGAATCTGGTCAAATTAAATCCAGATACTATCCGGATACAAAATGCATGTTAACTCCAGGTGTAAACAGAATCTGGTCAAATTAAATCCAGATACTATCCGGATACAAAATGCATGTTAACTCCAGGTGTAAACAGAATCAGGTCAAAGTAGAACCAGATACTATCCGGATACAAAATGCATGTTAACTCCAGGTGTAAACAGAATCTGGTCAAAGTAAAACCAGATACTATCCGGATACAAAATGCATGTTAACTCCAGGTGTAAACAGAATCCGGTCAAAGGAAATCCAGATACTATCCGGATACAAACCGGGTGCGTTTACACCACATTTCTTTGCTTGGCTTTTTCTGGATATCATCCTGATGCTAAAGATGGATGAAGTCACCCGTAAACAGGGTCTCAGGGTTTTCAGATCACTACTATAGACTATAGCAACTATATCAAGACTCCCAAAGCTACATTCATCCCATCATTCAAGTGTAATGTTCCAAAATGTTAAATGTAATGTGCATGACATTCTTACATTCTTACACACTTTTTCTCCAGGGTTTGATGAAAGCCTTGCTCTTCAGGCAAGCCTGTTACCCCTGACAGAGCTCATGGCTGAGGAGTGATCCAAAGAGGGCGGATTTCTACTGTGAAAAATCCCTTTCCACTGCAACGTCGACCCAATCCAGAGCCATGTCTCTAACTACACTCAAACCTGATTTCTTCAGCCCAGCCTCAGTCCCTGCTTCTGTCCCGTTCCCCAGCCACCTGACCACTCTGCCAGCCACCACCTCCAGCCCCCTCATCATCAGCACGGTGGAGAGCAGGACAGAGCAGGCCAATGTCACGTCCAGAACCACCTTCCATCCAGCCACGGTGACGGCCAACGAGACCAGCTTCAACTCCACACAGCTGCCCATGGCGTCAGTGGAGGGCGCTGGGATGAGCATGGTCCTTCTGCCCTTTGGCATCATCACAGTCATTGGGTTGGCCGTTGTTGTGGTGAGCATGCAGTGTGTACGGATGGAGGAGATCATGAGGCTACACTATAAAAATGTAGATCTTGTCAGGTAGTCATTAGATCAGTAGATTGCTGTCCTGCAAAAACCTCATTTTTCAAGTTTTGACATAATTTAAATCTGACCATTGTTCTTTACATTGTGTCAAAATGTCAGAATGAATGAACCAATAGGAATGCTCCAAAATGACTGGGAATAAAATCTTTACATTGACTTCCATTGTTTAATGTTTAACAAGTTAAGAAGATTTTTTCCTTCCCCTGTAAAGTTGTCTTTTGGAGACACAAGGCTTTTGTTTGACAGCAAGGATATCTAATAGTGTTTACCACTAATGTTCGTACTTCAGATATTTAATGATCATTTAATCCATTATATCCAGTGACATTGTCTTATTGTATGAAAACAGGCAAATACACCAACATTATGTTTGGAATGAAGCAAAATCATCAGCAAAAATGATAAATGCAATAATCTAATAATATTCCTACATCAATCTCAGAATGAAAAATATTAGATATTCTGTACTGACCAGATTTAAGGTCCTTTCATTTCTTGGTATATAATCTTTCAGTGAAGACCAACAAAAGTATCTGTTATTAAGTTATCAAGATATTTTCTTCCTTAAAATCAACCTGAAATTATTTTATTTTATTTTATTCACCATCTCTGATTTATCTTCTATTAAACTTGAATGCCTTTTGCCACCACTGATTTTTGATATCGTCACCATGCACCAACAGGTTAGGCAAAATAATATTATCTACAATATCACAATTAATTTCCCTGCATTTCACCTCCATGCATTCTCATTTGGAAGTGGGTTTTGGTGTCCAAAAGAGGCCATTAACCAACCAACCAATCAACCAATCAATCAACCAATCAACAGTAAACCATGCTTACTGCTGTCAAAGCATACTTATATCATAAGTCTCTGTATTATTGATTCATTATTGTGCTTTACAGCAAAAGTTTGGCAAAAAAACGCACACCCCCTGCCCCACCATCTCAGCTCAGCGGTTAGAGCACCGGGCTATTGATAACAAGATTGTGGGTTCAATTCCCGGGCTCGGCAAGCTGCCACTGTGGGGCCCTTGAGCAAGGCCCTTTACCCTCTCTGCTCCCCAGGCACTGGAGTTGGCTGCCCACCGCACTCACTGTACTCACTGCCCTAGTTCACTAGTGTGTGTGTGTTTACGACCACAGATGGGTTAAATGCAGAGGACACATTTCGCTGTACATAGTACACTGACAAATACGTGCACCTTTACCTTTTTACCTTCAATACGAGCACAGCCAGCTAACACCCCTTTTTCGAACCGCCACCGATGCAACATCACGGGGCAACCAACATGCCTGGAGGGAAGCGCCCTATACCTGGGTTCAAAGCAGCGGCCAGCAGCACACTGGAGTGATGTGGGGAGAGAGCTCCCTCTACCCAGTTGTGCTCTTTTGGGGCCTCGGCTGCTGATGGCTGCTATCGATCGAACCAGCGATCCTCTGGCCATAGTGACTGCACCTTTGGGGGCTCCACGATGTTTTGATGTGACCTATAATCGACATTATCTGGCTCCTAAACTGACGCACATATGCTACATATGACCCCCTAGTCTAGAGGTGAACAGTCACACAGTAACTGCCTAGGTTTCGATAGGTTCGATAGGTTGGATTACCACATCTGCATCACACATGACCAAACAGCTCGGATTTGGGCCACTTTTACCCGCTGTGTGAACGTAGTCTTAGTTACTCGCGACCAAAAGTTATTACTAGTTCCTGTAGTTCCTCACCCAAGATATCCGGAGCATACAGTGTATTCTTCTGAACCCTTATTTCTGTCCTCAGCTGCTGTACATAAGGAAAAAGAAGAGGTGAGAAACGTGCTCTCTCCTGTATTTCACCAGTATTTCCAATTCTTTGCATGCTCTGAGAGGGACATCATGATGAGGGTGAGCTTTGTCTGTGCAGGCTGGAGAAGCTGAGGCACCAGCTCATGCCCATGTATAACTTTGATCCGGCTGAGGAGCAGGACGACCTGGAGCAGGAACTCTTAGACCACGGCCGAGACGGCAGCCCGGCCGGGCCGAACTCTAAAGTAAGTAGAGCAGTTTGACTTTCTGAGGACTGTCATTGATCATTTATTTACTGTCAGAACAAAACCTTGTTTCTCCAAAAGGATGGAAAAGACTATTACTGCTTCTGTTTTACTAAATACTTTGATTTGAATGTATTGCTGTAGCATCTCAGCGGATCTACTCAGCAGCCGGCGTTTCCTCAAGTTATATAAAAACGGTGAAAAAACTAAAAGCCGTCTGAGCGTCTCCCTCCACCGGATTAGCGGACGTAGATTAGCTAACGTACCTGAATGTTAGTGTTGTGGTGTTCTCCACCAAGCTAAGCTAGTCAGCTGTCCAATCAATTTTACATTAGCCACAGTCACGTAATTGGAGAAAGCACATTCCAGCCCTCGTCCTCCCAGCACTGGTAGCAGGGCGTGATTAGACCCAATTTAGTCAAGTCAGATTTATTTGTATAGCTTGTCGTCGTCACAAAGCAGCTTTAGATAATTAGTAATTAGTAAAAGACAGAAACAAAAAAAGAAGACATGAAGGATCAGAGACCCCCATGAGCCCCAATGACGACAGTGGCAAGGAGAAACTCCCTCAGAGCTGGAGGAAGAAACCTTGGGAGGAACCAAGACTCACGAGGGGGACCCGACCAGTCCTCCTCTGATCAGAACTATTTATAAATTATTGATAAAAATGACCAAACCAGATACAGCAGATAGTTAATAATGGTGATTTTAATAGTGGCAGATAGTTAAGAGTCCATTTAGGTTTGAACATGGTCATTAGGCAGGTAGCAGTGGTAGGAGGGTGTGCCTGATGGTCGGACTAGTAGGTAGCAGCTGGTCTGACGCAGGTAGAGGGGACCTCAGCAGTATTAGCTATACTAATAAATTTGAGGTGGACGTAATCGCAGGTATTTTATCAAACCAAACCAAAAAAAGAGCAAAAAAACAAGGAAAATAACACAAAACAAATAGACTACAAATGGAACACAGACAGGGACAATCCAGATGCTAAAACTAACAAACAGAAACAGAAATAAGCACTAAGACTAACAAAGAAAACAAACAATGAAACTCAGCTCAAGAAACAAGCACAACCAGCCGTGCCATCAAACCGTAAACTGCCATAAAACCATGTGCTTGTGCACAAGACCAGACAAGGGAAGGTTGAAACAAATGGGTACTTGTACCAAGAGACAACGAGGAACACCTGGGATTAACAGGGGGGCGTGGCTACAGAGCAGACACAGGTGGGAACACTAAAGAATAGGAGGGGCTTGACCTGACAAGACACAAACAGAGCCTGGGATCACATGGCAACACAAAACAGTGGCAGACATGACAGAACAGGGGCAGACATGACAACTACATTTCCCAGAATGCCCCAGCATCCTTCCAAACGTTTCAGTAGCTACCGCTTTCGAGTGAAATAACAGACATTCACATTAAACTAGCAAAAGTAGCAGGTACGTTAGCATAGGCTGTAGTTATGGTAGCTGTAACAGGGACACTGATAACTAATGAGTTCTGGCTATAGTTTACATGTAGTTTTATGCCACAAAGGAAATAATTTCATGCATGTGTATGACAGTAATATTAATAATGTAATACTAATAACAAAAACAATAATAACAATTATTATTATTATTATGAATATAATAATTAGAGTATATAAGTATTATTAGTATTATTAAATTAATAATTAATAACTAGTAATATTATTGGACAAGCAGTGGGGTACAGCTGTGACCCTCTTAATTCTGTGTGTGCCCCAGTATGGAAATGGGAAAATCAGGCAAATTCCCCCAGAAATCTGGACTTACAAAGGTTTTTAACTTCATTTTTTATTTAACAGTTAATAACTGTTTATTAGTTTTTACAGTAACATATACAGACATACCATATATATGCATACATACTGCATACCAGCTGGAAATTGTTGTTGTCTTTGCAGAGTTATGAAGTTTTGATCTGACAGAACCTCTACACTTTATTATAAAAAGATATTTGCATATTTAAACAAACATTTTATATTTCAAAAGCAAAAAAAAAAACATTTTTAAAATCTTAATTTGTCATTTTTGTTTCTTTTAAGTTTTGACACAAGGCCATATGGTTTGTTGCTTGTGGTAAAGTATCTGTCATTGTTCTTGTGTGTTTCTTATCCTTCTTGTATTCCTGTGTTTACATCTAACACAACTGGAACAAACCCAACATGACAGTCGACAGTCGTATCACACCCTAATTTCCCTTTTGTCAATTAATATGTCATCTTAATTTACTAATGAATAAATGAATTAATTACGTAAGTCCATTTCGTTCCTCCATCTCATTCTGACACTCATCCTTGTCACACATTCAATAGAAAATCACAGACCCTATCATTTACTGCCCCGTGTTCTACAGTAAACGCCCTCAGGTTGTAAGCCCTCACGCCCTAAAGCTCTCTCTCTCGCACTTTCTCTCTCTCAGACTCTGACGACGAGTCAGGGCACCACGCAAAGGCCCAGTCGACTGGTCTTCACGGATGTGGCCGATGCTATAAATGCATGACAGCGCTCAAAGGGACAAAGGAAACTTGGGAATCATGTCCAGGAGACTGGACATCATGGAGACTGGAGACAAAGGAAATTTGCCAACGTCAAGACTCACATTGTGGTACAGACTGGGACAAAGCATTGCTATGCATTAAATCTGTAGACTCAAAGAATAAGGGATAAGGCTTCCTGTCAGAATGTGTCTTGGAGACTGGGACGATTGGGCTGCGTTCACTTCAGAAAGGGGGAACGTCTGGAAGTCAGCACAAAGCCTTTCTGATGCTGGTTTAGTCACTATATGTACAGACAAACACACCATTTGTTCCAAGTCATCATGTTCGTTCATGGGTTCCTAACTGCATGCATCTTTAGATACGTCATGTTCTTTGTGAGAAGTGATTGGTTGGTGTTGGAAGACTAGCTGCATTTGTGATTCTCCACCCTGTCTCTTTTTCTTTTGGCGTTGTGTAGATTACTTATTCATAGACGAGGAATGCTTGGGTTTTCTGATCCTTAACCCCTAAGTGGGAACTTGCAGGTTGTCTTTTCATCAAGGGAACTTGGCCTTGGCTTTTTTTTTTTAAGAGAATGAGAGTACAAAACAAGATGCTGTGGATTTGGGGTGATGTACATCTACCACCACCACCACCACCACTTCCACCACTCAAACCACAGCCTGATGAAGTCTTGAAGTGTCATTGGGCCTTATTCATCAACCGTTCTTAAGAAGAAATTTACTTTGAAAACCCAAACCTTTACTGACCTTTACCGGTGTTTTCTAATGTGGGATTTGTTTAGTTTAGGAGAACAATGGGATCCACCATTATAATAATACTGTTATTGCTTTTTACTATTTATTTTGTGTATATAGTGGTAATTGCTAGTGTCTTGCTATCCCTTTTCTGCTATGACACTGAGAATTTCCTCACTGTGGGACTAATAAAGATTATCTTATCTTATCTTAAGAGCAGAGCTGTGGACAGTTCAGTAAAATACATCACCAATCTGACCTAGAAGCTTCTGTTAGGACTTTTCTCAAGAGCTAATAAAAAAAAAAGTCTTAGGAACATGTTGGTGAATGGGGCCCTTTGCTAGTAATGCTGACAATGTCTTTAAGTCTTTCACTCCGACTCAAAAAATGCAAGGACACTTTTTTAAGGGACTGTTTTTTATTTTTTTAAATATCTACATTTGCATCCAATCACTTCAAGAACCCTTTAAGGAATGCAGTATGTGTATGGTTTTTATTTATGTCATTTTTGTCACCTCGTGATCTTTTTTTTTATGGACGACCTCTAGAAGTGAGGATGAGAATGATGACGATGAGAGGCAAAGCAAGCCAGGCGGTTTCAACTCACAGAAAACTTCACTCTCTGAGATCTGAGGAGCTCAAACAGCTTCTGCATTCACGGCGAAACTGTGTCAGCGCTAGTCGTCAGAGTAGTCTAGCAAGAATTTCACTGAACTTCAAAAGCCGGCTCATGTACAACAACAAAAAACTACAACACGGCGAACAGGCGCTGGTGTTGTGTGGGAAGATAGTACTTCCATGACTGTTTATCTAACAATGCCATGGCACCAAACTACCATTACAACCCTTACGGAGCAGATCTTCTGCTCAAAGGAAACGATTGGGAATGCTCTGGGCGAGAGAGGTCAGCGGGAATGTCCGAAGACCTTGGAGGACTATGGGATGTGGAAATGGAGAGCGTGAATAGGGAATTATGAGGCATTCTCTGTGTGTTTCTAATAGATCCTCCTCCACAGTGTGCTTCCGTCTCCTACTATTCCAAAGCGTGTGCACTGTGATCGCTTGCTTCCCTGCACAATCAGTGATGTGCAAAAAGGTACGCCGGTACCGACAGTTTTGGGACTGCACTGAGAAAATGGTTGGATCTAAATGAATCCATGGCTTGGAATTTGTAATGAAGGAGAGAGAAAGTGAGTTTACTTGTGTGTGAGTATGAGTGTGAACATTGTAGCCCCTTCCACCACTTTCCAGACCAGCAAAAGAAGAATTAGACATTTTTCCAAATGTGTGGAAAATAATAAAAGCGAAATATGTGGACTGTTTATGGGCTTTTCCTGTTGAATTTCAGTCTCCAAAAAGTAAATCTAAAGTCAGGCCAATGTTAACAGATGCACTAACTGATTGCAGGGTGTTTTTTTTAGTTTAGCGTAGTTTAGTCAAAAGTAACTCATTTTTTTACCTCTACATCTCAGTTCGGTCCACATTCCCTACTATATTGAGCCTCAAAAACATACTGTGTAAGATGGTTAGTCTGTGGCTCCTCCCCTAAGTCTGTTTACTGTTTATTCCCATTTACAGGTTAGAACCCCCCCCCCCCCCCCACCGCAATCACATGACATCCCAGACCATAAGAACTCATGCTCTCCTCATACTTGATGATGATCAGCAGTTAGACCGTAGGGCCGGTCAAGAGCTGTAAAATTACACTACATCCAAACACAGTTTTGAATAAATTTACCTTTCCCTACTTTCTCATACAGAAATGTACATGGCTTCACAGCTCTAGAGTGGAGCGACTGTCTAACCGCATGTTTGTCAACAGACTTGTGGAGAAGAGCCCTCCATGGTCAGGAGTCTGATAATAGGAAAGCCGTACTAACTTGCAGATGGGAATAAACAGTAAACAGATCGAGGGGGGTGGAGCCACAGACTAAACATCTCACACCATATTTAATCAGTTTCAGATGCGGCTCGATTGCTAATGTTTTTGAGGCTCAACTCAATAGTTGTGTCCCAGTTCAGGGTCTGCATCCTTCAAAGGCCTTTAAAGGCTCTGTAGACCAAAATTAGACGCTCTGTACAATGGTGGATCTCGTTTCCACCACAGCACCGTAGTTTCTACTCTTTCCGAGCAATATTGACGCCTCACCGGCATGCAATGAAACTTGGGATATGTTGGCTGGAGTGTGATCTACCTGTTGGATGCTTCATTGCCATGAAAAAGAAGGATGTATATCTTGGCTGTATAGGAAGAAACCTTCGAAATGGGACAAATGCAGCCTCTAAATATGAACTGTTGACCAAACAGAGATGCAAAAGTAAAAATAAAAGTTAAATAAAAGTTAGTGTTAACTCAAAAAACCCTGTTTCTGCACTTTTCCATTTTTAAAAACGAAGAACTGACCAACACAGAGCTTGTTGTTAAGGGCCTTTATTCATGACATTGTTCAAATGAAGCACAAAACTGAGGCACATAAACATCATCATCACTTGATCACAACAGTTATGAATAGGATTAACCCTCCTGCTGAAGCTTTACCTGAGCTGTGTTCATGAGGCAGAACGTTCGGACTACTTTCGGACAGTGTAAAATATCCACAGATGCTTCATCGTTATTCAACAATGTAAACATGTCTTATGTTCTCCAGAGATTGTGATGAATTACGCAACGGTCAACTGACGTAGGATGATTGAAGGCACAGAGAAAAGTGGGCAGACCATATAAAGAGCATTACTACAAATGAGCAGGACTTTTAAGAAGAATCCTCATTACTAGAAAAGCAGAGCAAAAACAGCAAAGAAGCACAGTAACACTCCAGAGACAGGCCAGATAAACTGATATGCAGTTATGAGTGGACATTAAAAGAGATATTCTGGAGGTATATGGATATCTTGTCTTCAGACTGCATCGTTCGGTTGGTTAAAAAGAGTGAAAACAGTATTTTAGTGGTAAACCCAGCATTAAAATCTGGTTCTGACAGACCTTACACACAATAGCTAATACAGTACATGTCTGATTGTACAGATATGCAGCAGAAAACATCCTAAACTAAAGCTTCACTGCAAAAACATACTTTCCATCACGGTCTTTAAAAAAATAAAAAAAAATAAAAACAACAAAAATTTCTAAGGAATAAACCTCAAAAAAGAAAATAAAACAAAAGGGCTTCACGTGGCTCTTAAAGCCATGCCATGCACTGTGAAAAGCTGAAGATCCTTAAGGATCTTTTGGACGTTCTTCAGTTTGAAACTGTGGAGAAACCTCTCAAGTTGCTTTGAGAAATCTACAAAAAAAACTAAAAAAACCTACACCTTCTAAAAATATTTTCTTGAAGGTTCCTCCACAGTTTCAAACTAAAGAACCTCCAAAAGATCTCATGCTTTAAACAGTGCAACCTGATCATTAACAGGGGAGGTGAATCAGGTGTGCTTGAGCAGGAATGGGACGGCTTGTTCCTATTCTACACTGTTAAAAGTATACGATCCTTCAGGAACATTTGGAAGTTCTTCAATTTGAAACTGTGGAGGAACCTCCTAAGGTGCTTTGAGGAACATTTGTCTTCTAAATCCTTTCCTCGAAGGTTCCTCCTCAGTTTAAACTGAAGAACCTCCAACAGTTCTTCCAAACTGAACTGCTGAACTCCATAGGTGGACCTCCACTGCCCACCCCTGCTGTAAAAGAACCACTTTTGCTTTCCTGAAGAGCCAGTTTTGTAAAAGACATGCGAGTGTGAAGAACCTTTAAAGGTTGATGTAAAGGTTTTTTGCCAGGTTTAAAGATTTCTGACTCTCACACATCTCTTACCAGAATAGTTCTTCATAAAACCAACAGAGGTTCTTCTATGGTGTTGCTCAAAGAACCTTTAGAAGCACATTTATTGTTTAGAGTGTACTGTAAAATTCACCACAAGTTGAAATATTTAATTACTCAACATTACAGTCATGAAGGACAGGACTAATTATTAGGGACGCATGATGATAACAGACTTTTGAAAAAATCTGTAATGGCAGTTTATTTTTTGTACCAGTAAATATTGAAATTTTTTCCAGTTCTCTTCCAGGCACTGTAGGGGGCGCTATCACTTTCAGTGAAGTACAGATATACCCCATCTGAGAAGTAAACATGCTGTAAAAGCTGCACGTCCATTTAGTCCTTTACATGTGTGCCAACAGATCCCACAGAACACTGGTGAGATGCCTAAATGTTGTTGTAATTGGCTGTGTAATCACAAATATGAGGCTCACATGGGTGGAACGTGGGCTAGGTAGGTTCCAGGTGGGCGTGGGCCCTGAGTGGGTCTGTACATGTGTTTTTACTGGGACTCAGTTGGGCTTCTCAATAGGGCCTCATCGTTACAGCCCACCCTAAATCTCACATGGGTCTTATCTAGGCCCCGTATGCAGCGTACAACCCAGATGGGGCCCATTTTTAACCCTTCCTCCTGGTCCCATCACTGAGCCTGGTGGGCATCCACATGTGGGCCAATGCAGATCCCGAGGACAAAACCTTAGAGTTCCAAGTTGGGCTACCCCTACAGACCCCACATGGGGACCCCATGTTAGATGGGACCCCAGTCCAGACTAGGCAACAATGGCCCTGAAATCCCTGCCAGTGCATCCCTATTTACAAAGGAAATACATCCTGTAGAGACGGTAAACTATTCTACATCTTTCAAGCTTTGGTTTAAATGTGATCACTGAGAGCCCATCCTGAGCAGAGGCCTTTCACACGGAGCTGTATGAGACGCCGTAGCAGAAGTGATAGAGTAACAATACTAAAGCAAAAAAGATTTAGGGCCGAACAACTTGGCAAATACCAGGGAAAAGCCTGGCACACGACCACAGCATGCAATCAATCAGTGTTAAAACTCCAAGCTGTCACTGTGCCGCAACGGCTAGAGGACAAACTGGGTACAGTAATGTGTGAAATAGTGAATTCTCCCCTATTAAAAACTGAAACTGAGGTATTGGGTGCTGATAGTGGAATATTACATATACACTGTAAGCTGTACCACAGTACCATCATAATGGCTGTGTGCTGCCAAGAGACTAGTTGTACTAGAGATTTGTACATGTGGTTCAGCTCAGAACTGAAACGTCTGGGTTAGGTGTTTTCTGTTTACAGTTAAATCTTCAAAGAACAGACCAGACGTGTCAGACATGAAAAAGATTCAGAAATCCCCTAAATAAATAATGTCAGTGGCATATCGTTGCTGTCGGTACAAAACCCTGTATCTCCAAAAAAAAAAGTTAAGTAAAGAATTTATTCAATCTGTATTATCGGAGCCGGCTCCATCTAATAAGCTGAATAAGCGGACGCTTAGAGCCCCACTGCCACTAGGGGGCCCCCTAGCAACTTTCGGGTTACTACTACTGTACCAGTATGCTGTTTAATAGGATCAATTAAGAGGGAAAGAATGACTGGTTCTGCTGAGCTACACCTCATCTGTAGTTTTACATTACTGTGTTTTTACAGATCACAGATCAGTGGATGTTTTTAAATACAAGTCCAGCCAATTCAATCACGGCAGGACTTTTTTTATAGACTTTTTGAGACCCTCCCACTAGCAAAAGAAATCTTATTTTTGAGTCATGTTGGAATTTCAACATGACTCAAAAATAAGATTTTTTTTAATACATTTTTTTATTTGTATATATTTTTTATTGTCATGTAAAAATGAATCTCCAATTTTTGCTGTTTTTAACTTTTTGACACAGGTGTCACACATAAACAGACAGTTGTGTCAAATTTCGTGCTGACAAATAGAAATGCTACGTGTATTACATTTTTTTACACTGACGTCCATTGAAAGGTAAGAAGGTTTTGTCCTTCTCCCCTTTTCTTGTTTTTTGGTGGGACAGAAACGATGTATCGCTGCTGTCCAATAAAAGACATTTTTGCTAGTTTTTAATTTCCTTCATAGTTTGAGCTCTTTAGCTGGCTGGCACACTGTGTGAATCAATCTGAATTGGAAAGGACCAATAGAAATGCTCGAAATGACTTGGAATAAAGTCTTATTATACATTTTGCCTTTTCCAGGAAAAATACCATTTTTTTTTATTTGAACAGCGACGATATATAGATACGCATTTTATGCAACACATCCTAAAGAATAATGACCATTTATTTGTTGAGTTTAACATTATGCAAAAATTAGAAATGTGGTGCCTGTTAAATTCAGTAAATAAACAGAAATTGAAATTTGCAGAAAATTGCCATATTGCGTTATTTACACTTAGATCATCAACATCAACAAAATGTGTCATTTAACCAAGGGTGTCCAAACTTTTGCACACAGCCATATAAAATATGCCTAGGCAGATGGGGGTTAAAATTCTGTCCAAGAGAAAAAAAAAAGACAGCAACGATATTCACCCGACTGTGACTAATAGCTAACTGTATTTACTGTAAGTGCTGTTTACAATTAGCCCAGCCAGCATGCTCATGTGGGGCTCATGTGGGGCTCATATGGGTGGAACCTGGGCTAGGTGGGCTCCAGGTGGCCATGGGCTCTGAGTGGGTTTCTACATGTGTTGTTACTGGGACTTCTCAAATTGGCCCTTATTGTTACAGCCCACCCAAATCTCACATAGGCCCCATCTAGGCCCCATATGCAGTGTACAACCCCTCCTACTCCCATCACTGACCCTGCTGGGCATCCATATGTGGGGTTTAAGGTTTTCAGTTGGGCCACCCATACAGGCCCCACATGGGCATGTTAGCTGGGACATCAGACGCTAGCTAGGACTACATACAGTCTGGAAAGCTCAGTTTAGTGGTATAGATCCCTGGTTTGTTTACTAAGTTACTGGGAGGTTATTTTTTTTCTTAATAAAAAATATATTTTTATATGAAAACAAAATATGAATCAGATATGTGGAAAAAATATGGATTTGCCTGTCGGTCAACAGCACACACTCAACTCTCCACCAACCGCCGAGGTAGTTTCAGACGCGCTCCTCCTGTGGAGACTCTGGGGGTGGAGTTTTGGTCGACTGTGTCTCTTCTGGCTCCTCCTCTTGCTCCTCGTGCTAGGTATGGGAGAAAGGAGGGTTACGGAGGGGAGCGTGACAGTGCTTGCATGAGAATGAGGCACCCTAAAAACTACGACAGTTGGGGACAGGAAACCTACAGGATAACGGCCAGGTTCAGTTTCCCTTAAAAGGCACTGACTCATTCGGTTCCCGTCCCGGTCTGCCATCTGTACTTCTATGAGTAAAAGGGGAGTTTTTCAAACGGCCTCAACTCATAATTTGCTTTCGCTGTGGAGAAGTGTGCCAGAAACGACTGGTTAACAGAAAGTAGTAGAAAAAGGGGTTCAAACAGATTGCTTTCACTGGAGCTATGACACCCAACACAGAAATGAGTTCTTCCCCCGAAGCAACGTCTTGCTCTATCAGTCTATCCATCAGTGGGCATTTCGACTAGACTGCTGTTATCTACTGCAGCTACATCGGTGGCATTTGGCAGACACTCATATCCAGAGCAGCTCACGACTCGGCGCTGGTACAGCGGTGGATGAATGTAGAGTTCGGTGTCTTGCCCAAGCAGTCGCATTGGCACAGTGAGATAAGCATGCTCAGAAAATCAACCCAAAGGCTGCTGTTACCCACTACACTGTACCACATTTTTCTATGCACTACATGGACAAAAGTATTGACACCTGCTCCTTCATTCGTTCTTCCGAAATCAAGGGTGTTAAAAAGAGCTTATCCTGCTTTTGTTGGAGTAACTCCACTGAGTCTCCACTGTCCAGGAAAGAAGGAATTCTGCTAGATTTTTTGAGCTTGCTGTGAGAATTTGATTGCAATTAGCAACAAAAGCATCAGTGAGGTGAGGATGTTGGGTGATCAACCCAAAAGTACTGGATGGAGCTCCACCATCCATCATTCCAGAGAACACAGTTCTTCCACTGCTCCACAGCTCAATGCTGGGGTGGGGTTATACACCTCTGTTACACCCACACTGCGGCTTTGAAAATGTGGTGACCGAATTGACATCTGAGTGACATACCACTACACCCTTAATGTGTGTATATTACCTGTATCTCCATTTTCTGATATTTCTGTTTTTTATCCTTAATTGTGTCTAAACTATACAACAGTTTTTACCAAATAAGGAATGAATTTCATACAGAATACGCTTCAATACAGTCAGATCCTTCTGCCAAAAAAGTAGTTCCACACCAGAGGCGTTTCCAGTAGTTTCGTCTCTCCTTATTCATAGAGATAAAAGCCTGGTCTTGTTTGACTGGAAATAACTGCCCAGCAGCAGAGTTGCAAAGATGGCCGCAGAGTACACAAACTTGCCTATAAGCACTTTGGTTCAGCTCAACGGTTTTGCCAGCGGAGTGATACAGTTTTAGTGTAAAAAGGCGTTGTGGTGTTACCCAAATACCAGCACATTTAGACAGATCGCTCCTCAGACAATTCCGGTTTTCTGTAGCCATTTCCTTCACTTATTTACACAAGAAGAAGTCAGGAACTGGGGTGTCCAAACTTTTGCACAAGACAGTACAAGATTGTGAGATTGTGAGAAATGTTCTCACCTGCTGTTCTTCTTGCTGAACGGATTTCTGAGGCTGTGGGAGAGTTAGTATGAGGCAGAGAGTCAGGCATGTAAAACTGCAGAAACGGTAGTGTGGTATTTCAAACGGTTGTGTGTGTTTGAGAGTGAGAGAGTGAGCGTGAGAGTGAGAGTAAGTGTCACTGACCCATTTTCTAGGTCGGCCTCGAGGTCTCCTCTCCCTTGGTGGCTCTACCTTTGGGTACACAGAGAAAGGACGGAAAAAAAGTGAACGATGAACGAAAAACAGCCGAAAACACTGAGAACACTTCACTACACTGACTCAAACTGGGCTTCGGGGCTTTCCCTCACTTTGGCTGTAGCTCGAAGGGCCTTATTCTTGCTCCCTCTGGGTCGTCCTCTCGGCCTTCTGGGAGCAGTGGGATCGACTGGCTCCTAGAACATACATACAATTCATTAGGCTTCAGTCTTTCAATCTGAGCCAACGCTGTAATGGTGTATAGTGCATAGCTTGGAGACACCTAGGCTGTTTCTCAATGTGTGCTCTTATAAGCTGCATTCTAGTACTCAAGAAGACATTGACCAAGAATAGTTAAAGGTCCTGGATGTGTTCTTTCTCTGCCCTGAAAACCAAGGTGATATCTCACCAGTGGATATACCCAGCATTTATCGCAAAATTTAGAGCTCCCACAATGGCAGAAGATGCTGGTTCTCTTATTTTACATAAACAGTGCCGCTCAGTAGGTGGCGGTAATCAGCCCAAAAGATCTGCCCTTAAAAAATAAGGTAAGGGACGGATCGTTAAGCTGTCAAATCTCAGTTTATTCGATACAAACATTTTTCCCGTTATGTGCTGCGACTCGTTTAACTTCCTGTGGTGGCCTGAGCTAGGCTGGTTAGCTGTGGAGAATGGTGGCTAACAGCTGAGCTTGCTGTATTGCGCAATAGCAATAGCAAGAACACAGAACTTCTCAATAGCTTTCCTACATCCAAGTTAACCTGTCAAGAAGGACCTTCCCAAGAACAAAAGTCAGTTCTTTGTGTTCTTGGTATAAAGAAACACCCCTAGCTCTTTATCCCATAATAGTACATAATATGGGCCTTGTGTTGATGTCCCAATCGAGTTGTTTTGCCCTTCAATCCTAACCAAGTACCCTAATTCTGACTGTTGGCTGATGCTGATCTGATACAGTAGTAAAATCACTGCTCAGCCAACATGTTAATGTGGGGCTCACATGGGTGAAACGTGAGCTAGATGGGTTCCAGGTGGGTTCCGAGTGGGCATAGGCTCCTAGTGGGTTTGTACACACTTTGTAAGTGGGACCCAGTTGGGCTTCCTAAATGGGCCACAGTGTTACAGCCCACCTTAATCATGCTTGGGTCCCATCTAGGCCGCATGTGCAGTGTATAACCCAAATAGAGCCCATTTTTAAGCCCTCCTGGTCCCATCACTGATCCTGGTGGGCATCCATATGTGAGGCCAACATGGAACTCGAGAACAAAACTCTGTGGTTAAGAGTTGGGCTTTTTAGGCAAGGCATTCACACAGGGATTAAAAAATCTATATTTTTTAAGATTGAATAAGCTATGGTTGGCTTTTCCATAGTATCTCCTCCTCTTGGTTCTGAACACACTGTTAAGAAAGGAGTGCGGTTCTCCCGCTGGCAGAACAGAGCATTTCCACTATAGTCGCTATAGGTGTCTAACCAGGTAAAATTCCTGAGTAAAGACAAGATGGGTGGAACGTTAGATCTTCCCAAATGGAGATAATATCTCTGTCGTTGCATAGCTACAACTAAACTGTGTGGCTTAGTTGAGCGAAGAGCGTAAAGAAGAGCGAAGAGTGTAAATCCTCCTCTTCTGGCAGATTAACTAACACGCTCTTTACCTGCTGCTCTGGGAGCTGAATGTTGCTGCTGCATTACGTTTACAGTAAGCCTCTGAGCTAATTGCTAAGCTGAACTTGTCCTAATACCTGAACTCTCCGTTCCACCTTAAATGATACAGCCTTGTGATGTACACAATGGCTGTGTCTCAAGTGTAATAAGGCAGCATTCAAAGGCAGGAACTTACTGAGTCATGTCCTAATTGAATGCTTGTATACAATGCTGACTGCTAAAATATCTTCATCCCATGCCTACCATTAGTCATGGAGGCTTCGGAGGGTTCTATTCTATTGGCAGTACTTCTCTACAGGGACAAGGCAAGCTGTGTGTGTGTGTGTGTGTGTGTGTACACATTTGCACATCTGTGTCAGCAATGGGTGCAACTTAAGCTAGCTGAATGCATCCATTAGAAGGGGTGTCCACAAACATTTGGACATATAGTGCATTACAACTGTTACACCTTTAGCACTCAAACCTTTCAGAGGCCTAAAGAAAAAAAAATGAACAAAGAAAGCCAGGTGTTCCCAAACTTTTGACTGCCAGCATGTATAAGGAGGTTGGTGTGAAACCTGTGGTTGCTTGCGGGGTCTGCCTCTTCCTCGTTTCGGTGGTGCTGGACCTTCAGCAGGTGTAGTGGCCACTTCCTCTCCTCCTGCTCCACTCATCTCCTCTTCCATCCTGCCTGGACTTCACCTCACACAGGCATGGACTCCACACGCACAGTCCTGGTGGGGTTGAGGAGAGGCGGAGATGTTAGATGGCATAAGCAGGTTCTGTAGACTGGGGCTGGATGAAGGAACCTTCAGAAACATGCTAATGAAATTCTTCTGAAGCTTCATTGGCTGATGGTGGTTTGGGGTGGACGAAGCTCAGGGGAACATGTGACAGGGGAAGAATCCCAACAAGTGGGATAGGTAATTGGCTAAAATCTAAAATGGGATGAAAAACTGGGTATAAATAAATACATAAAAGCAATGATAGAGATCCTAACCAATGAAAATAGTGAAAAGATCATATCCTGTGATATTTAGCATATATCACATTGTCACTTTTTATCCCCAAAACATCAACTTTACAGGACAAGCTTAAAACTTTCAATGGAAGCCAATACATTTTTTTGGAGCATTTCTATTGGTCCAGTGTTTTAATGTAGTAGTTATGAATATTATATTGTATTATTATACATATATATATATTATATAATATAATGTAAAAAAAATGTATAAAAATGAAT
Source organism: Salminus brasiliensis (assembly GCF_030463535.1). NCBI lineage: Eukaryota > Metazoa > Chordata > Actinopteri > Characiformes > Bryconidae > Salminus > Salminus brasiliensis. The sequence continues at coordinate 38,863,745 of NC_132884.1, read as the reverse complement.
ATATATATATATATATATATATATATATATATATATATATATATATATATATATATATTCATTTTTTTTTACATGTGATGTTACAATATTCATATATCATTTGGATTTGCTTATGGCACAGGAGCAAACACACAGCGAGCATCACACCACAGTGTTGATGGATTTGTAATCCAGGTTGGATTAGGTATCCAGCTGCATAACCAAGAAATATCCTGAATTACCCTGAATAAACTGAATGCTATACAATATGGCATATCGTATATTTCACAACTCTGTAAACACTGGCAACATTATGGGAGACCTGAAGCGAACAATGGTTCCCAATCCCAGTCCTGTGGACTCAGTGCTCTGCACAGGTCTGTATTTCCCCTCCTGCTCTGATGCTCAACCACACCTGACTCAGCTTGTTCAGTAGTCCATGAGTTGCATCAGGTGCTTAAGACGAGGGAAAGCACAGAAATGTGCATAGCTGGATCTCCAGGACTAGGTCTAGAGAAGAGATGGAAACAGCCTGTTTTTACAAAGAGATGCAAAATGATGCCTGTTGATGCAGTCATTCGCTTCCAGTACCTTAAATCCATGTGAATGTACTGATTGGCTGATCCACCAAAAGGAAAGAGAAGCAAAAATAAAAGGTTTAATCATATCATTCAAGCTGAAATGGAGGTTTGTAGATCATAGGAGAAAGTTTAAGGGCTGAAGAGGAGATTTTTTAAGGCTATCAAACACCTGGATGTACCTGCAGCACCGTTTAAGAAGGAAAATCAAACCAGTTAACAAACCAGTTAAAACCAGATTCCTTAAACCATCTGAAACATTACCCAAATAACCATAGAACAAAGCACTCAAAGCGTCCAACACGCTGCATCTTCACAACACTGTACCTTTACCTGCCCACACATAGCTCCAGCTTACTCCAGCTACTGTTAACTCCATGTCTATCCAATGTGACAAACACATGCCAAGCCCAGAACCTGCCCTGCTGGAAATATATGAGATCTTGATTTACCACTCACTAGACGTCTGTCCACTGAACGAAGACTATCGCTCGTCCTTATTCTCCATGAGCTCTGTATAATTTGCTTGTGGCATTTCTGTGAGCTGCTGTGCGTCTTTTTGACGTGCTGTGAGAAAGAGCACCGCCCCGTACTCTCCAAACACCGCCCTTTTAACCTGCGACTTTAATCTGAGGGGCTGTATCACAATTGACTTTAATCTGAGGGGCTGTATTGTCACCGACTTTAATCTGAGGGGCTGTATTGGTCACCGACTTTAATCTGAGGGGTTATATTGGTCACTGACTTTAATCTGAGGGGCTGTATCATCACTGACTTTAATCTGAGGGACTGTATTGGTCACTGACTTAAATCTGAGGGGCTGCACAATGACTGGTTTTAATCTGAGGGGCTGTATCATCACTGACTAATAGGAGGGGCTGTATTGGTCACTGATGTTAATCTGAGGGGCTGTATCATAACTGACTTTAATCTGAGGAGCTGTATCATAACTGACTTTAATCTGAGGGGCTGCATCATAACTAACTTTAATCTGAGGGGCTGTATCATAACTGACTTTAATCTGAGGGGCTGTATCATAACTGACTTTAATCTGAGGGGCTGTATTGGTCACTGACTTAAATCTGAGGGGCTGCACAATGACTGGTTTTAATCTGAGGGGCTGTATCATCACTGACTAATAGGAGGGGCTGTATTGGTCACTGACGTTAATCTGAGGGGCTGTATCATAACTGACTTTAATCTGAGGAGCTGTATCAACTGACTTTAATCTGAGGGGCTGCATCATAACTAACTTTAATCTGAGGGGCTGTATCATAACTGACTTTAATCTGAGGGGCTGTATTATCACTGACTTTAATCTGAGGGGCTGTATAATCACTGACCTTAATCTGAGGGGTTGTATTACAACTGACTTTAATCTGAGGGGCTGTATAATAACTGACTTTAATCTGAGGGGCTGTATTATCACTGACTTTAATCTGAGGGGTTGTATCACAACTGACTTTAATCTGAGGGGCTGTATCACAGCTGACTTTAATCTGAGGGGCTGTATAATCACTGACCTTAATCTGAGGGGCTGTATAATCACTGACCTTAATCTGAGGGGTTGTATTACAACTGACTTTAATCTGAGGGGCTGTATAATCACTGACTTTAATCTGAGGGACTGTATCATCACTGACCTTAATCTGAGGGGTTGTATCACAACTGACTTTAATCTGAGGGGCTGTATAATAACTGACTTTAATCTGAGGGGCTGTATTATCACTGACTTTAATCTGAGGAGCTGTATAATAACTGACTTTAATCTGAGGGGCTGTATTGGTCACTGACTTAAATCTGAGGGGCTGCACAATGCCTGGTTTTAATCTGAGGGACTGTATCATCACTGACTAATAGGAGGGGCTGTATTGGTCACTGACGTTAATCTGAGGGGCTGTAGCATAACTGACTTTAATCTGAGGAGCTGTATCATAACTGACTTTAATCTGAGGGTCTGTATCATAACTGACTTTAATATGAGGGGCTGTATCATAACTGACTTTAATCTGAGGGGCTGCATCATAACTAACTTTAATCTGAGGGGCTGTATCATAACTGACTTTAATCTGAGGGGCTGTATAATCACTGACCTTAATCTGAGGGGTTGTATCACAACTGACTTTAATCTCAGGGGCTGTATAATAACTGACTTTAATCTGAGGGGCTGTATTATCACTGACTTTAATCTGAGGGGTTGTATCACAACTGACTTTAATCTGAGGGGCTGTATCACAACTGACTTTAATCTGAGGGGCTGTATTGGTCACTGACTTTAATCTGAGGGACTGTATTGGTCACTGACTTTAATCTGAGGGACTGTATCATCACTGACTTTAATCTGAGGGGCTGTATTGGTCACTGACTTTAATCTGAGGGGCTGTATCATCACTGACTTTATTCTGAGGGGATGTATTGTCACTGACTTTAATCTGAGGGGCTGTATTGGTTACTGACTTTAATCTGAGGGGCTGCACAATGACTGGTTTTAATCTGAGGGGCTGTATCATCACTGACTTTAATCTGATGGGCTGTATCATCACTGACTTTAATCTGATGGGCTGTATCGCCATTAGGTTTCATTTGAAATGCTCTCTCATAACAGATTTTAATCTGAAGGGCTATATTGGTCACTGACTTTAATTTGAGGGGTTTTATCATTAATAGTTTTAATCTGGGCCAGGGGCTGTATAGGTCAGTAGCTAGTGTTTGCTCTGAGATAATAATAAAAAACAAAACAAGAGATTTACACGGTTTGACTACAGCTACAGGCAAAGCACAGGTGTCATGCAGGTAAACTGTGCTTAGAGCATCCACATGTTCAAATATGTCCTCAGATCTTAGGAAAACACTTTGATTTGTCCGATGAATTATGTTTTTAGTAATTAATAAATAATATTTTTAACATTTTATTTTGGAATATGCTTGGAAACAGGGACATCATTATTACACAAGGGATGGAATACTGAGTACATATCAAATATATTGCTAAATATTATATTGCTAAAACTGGAATGCACCATCTTGATGTGTTGGCATCATGGTATACCAATATAGATGATGTCAACATGCTGGAGAGAGACGCCATCATGGAATACCTGAAATGAATATCTTGGAATAGTGGATCCTAATCTCAGTCCTAGGAAGGTATTCTTGTGCTAATCTAACTCATCTGACTAACTGGCCAATGAATAGCTCGTTAATTAGGTAATGAGTTGAATCAGAAAGCACAAACTAACATCTGCATAGTGGTTGGTTCCCCAGGACGTTTTGTTTGGGAAGCTTTAACATGCATAAAGTACATAATATGGACAAAAGTATTGGGACACCTGCTTGTTCATTGTTTCTTTTGAAATCAAGGGGATTAAAAAAGTCTATCCTGCTTTTGTTGGAGTAACTGCCTCTACTGTCCAGGGAATAAGAGAAGCATTGCTGTTAGGATTTGATTGCAGAGAACACAGTTCTTCCACTGCTCCACAGCTCAATGCTGGGGGGCTTCATACCCCTCTAGCCCACGAGTGGCATTTGGGATCATGCCAATAGGTTTATGTTGATCTGCTCCAGAGAGTCCTATTCTATTGGCAGTATTTCTCTACAGGCACTAGACACGCTGTGTGTGTGCATTTGCACATCTGAGTCGGCAATGGGTGCAACTTAAAATAGTGGAATGCATTCAATAGAAGGGCTGTCCACAAATACTAGGACATGTCTCGGGACACATTTTTGTGACCTGAACCATGAACAGCTTGTAATTTAGTTAACGTGTTGAATCAGGTCTGCTAGATGATAGAAACGAACATCTGCATGGTGGGTAGGTCCCCAGGACTTGCTTTGGAAGCTGCTGACATACATAAAATAACTATGTCTTGTATTAATATTATTCCTCTTTATTCTAATAGACCTCCTTTTTCCTCTACTTCTTCAAGTTTGTCATGTAGAGCTTTTACCAATAGACATTGTCACAAGCAGCTTTACAGAGATCCGTGTCCGAGTCCCAAGTGAATAAACCAGTGGTAACAACTGCAAGAAGAAAAGTCCCTGAGATCAGGAGGAAGAAACCTTGAGAGGAACCAGGACTCAAAAGGGGACCCAATCCTCCTCTGGTCCCCTGTGGCATAAGACTTGTACTGTCCTATGTTTCATATCAGTTATCGTTCTCAAGCCATATTGCAAACATAACTAGTCATGCAGATTTCTCCTGTACAACATCTGGAGAATTCGACCCTTCCTCTCTAGAGAGTCGCCCAGGTGCTCGTTCAGTCTCCTGTCACTTCGAGACTTGACTACTGCAGCTCTCTTCTGGCTGGTCTGTTTTTTTTTCTGTCCTGCACCAAAGTGGTGGAACGAGCTTCCCCTGGGTGTCCGAACGGCATCCAACGCTCGCTGTCTTCAAACCCAGACTGAAGACCCTCCTCTTCCAAGAGTACTTGGGCAGATAGCAGAGTGGTCACTGTACTGACTTGTGTTTAGTAGAGTCTAAGCAGTAGGTGAAACGTGTCTGGATGCTGTACTCTGGAATGTGGAAGGGTGTTAAGTACACAGGAAGTGCAGAATGACTTCATGCTAAACGCTAAGCCATTGTTTTCATTTAATGCGATTAATGCGATTACTGATCTACATGAGCCTGACACGACAACCACTGCTACACACTCTGCTCATTTTGCTCTCTTGTTCTTGAAAAAACTATGCAAATAAGCTCGGTTGCAGGTTCAGATCAGATTTTGTGGCACAGTAACGTATTGGGTCACGCTACGCAGCTACACACTGGGGATTCAATACTCAATACAATACATTACACTGCACAGAAGTGATTACAATAACACACACACACAAAAAGTAAGACTGCCTACCCTGCCTACCCTTTCTACCCTTTCACTCTGGACAGCTAAACTAGCCTGAAGCCTTGGGTGCACATTTGAACGGCTCTGAATGTGGAGGGTAACCATTCCACTGGCTTTTCCACATGGAAATGGGTTGGCATGGGTAATTAACTGTACTTGGGGCCACATAACCGTTCGGTGGGAGGGCTTAATGACGTAGGAATCTGCTGGTTGGCTAAACATTATCATCAGCTTAGTGCTGTAAAATCCTGGGTTTATATTTCCAGTACAGAAAATAGGCCAAGACTGTTTCTAGGTCTATAGCGGACACACTAGCGTTAGTTGAAGAAGTGTTCCAGATGATAGCTCAGGTGCTTGCGCATAAGGGATTCATCATACTCCTAAACTTCCTAAATTAACAGACAACAGAAGGACAATAACAAGACAGCAGGTGTGTTAGACTAGTTTGTTAGCACGCTAACTTGCTAACTCTGTGAAATCAGGGCGGGAATGGGAGACAGGATAAATGCCCCTAGTGCCCTTTGTGTCGATTTGAGTGGCCATACACTACAGGACTTCAAACTGTGGCTGAACCGAACCGAACACGTGCCAAAGGGGACACCAATTACAGCCTCCGGCTGTCACCATTTGTGCCACCATTTTCACTGACCCATGATGAAAGAAAGGTGAGTGACTTTTGAGTGAGGTCATGGGTGGGATGGGAAGGCTGCAGAGGGAGTTGAGAGAGAGGTGAGGGGCACAGCACATTTTAGAGGCTACCTTATGTATGAGGCAGATGTTGAGGCCTCATATAAGAATTTCCATTCCACCTTAAAAGCTGCTGCGGTATTGGACAGGTACTAGCGGCAGATTGTAGCTGCTGCATCATTTAAGTTAAGGTGGAACATGAAGCCAACTTCATCTTCGTAGGCTAAGTGGTAGGTGTTTGTGCTTAATTATAATTGGCTATTGACGAGCTCGTTCAGATGGAGTTGCTGACCAATATACATGACTAGATTACCAGTGGGGTCAAAAAAAATCAAACATTTGAAATGCTCAAACTGAAGCACAATTGGGAGGCCTGCACTCCTCATTTACATTCACATTTACATTTAAGGCATTTAGCTGACGCCCCTATCCAGAGCGACTTACAAGGTTACTCATATTGTAGAGGTGGGCCAGGGGTGGGTGTAGTGTCAGTGGCAGTGTCTTGCCAATATACTTTTACTGGTATAGCACAGCACAGTCAGCCAGACTGGTAATCAAACCCTGGTCTCACACATGGTGTGGTGGCTCACTGGCTGGTAGTGGTGCTAGCCACACCAACCAACCAACTCATTTAATAACACACTTAATAATAATTAATAAGGACAATTAATATTATATCTATTTGTAACAGCCAGGGAACAGGTTGCTATGTGAAGAGTACTGAACACAGTCTGAGGTTTTGAGCACAGCAGGGTGGATTTCTTAGCACTGGGCTATTGGTGTTTCCATAATGGTAAACTGCAGTGTCAGGCAATGAGTAACAGGTACTTCACTGCAGTTCTTGACCGTTTCATGCTTTGACAAAGCGAGACTGTAACTAATGAGTCACCTGAATTAGACAGAGATGCTGAAGTTACAGCAGGCTGCCTGGAACCCACACCCCACCCCACACACCACTCTCAAGTTTCATGGTCAGAATGAGTGTCAGCAGAGGAGGCTCTAGATTGTACACCTGAAACAAAAACAAGATCAAATCCGTTCACCCTGAGTACTGTAGCGTCTGTAAGATTCGATTCGATTCGATTCGATTAAATGTTATTTCTATAGGATTTTTACAACAAATGTTGTCACACAGCAGCTTTACATAGATTCAGATCCAAGCCTCTTTTGAGCAAGCCAGTGGCAACAGTAGCAAGGAAAAACTCCCTTGGGTTGAGAGGAAGAAACCTTATAAGGAGCCCATCCTCCTCAGGTTGACACCTATAATGTAAATGTGGTGTCATGCCAAGCAATAGTCCTGCAGTGACCTGAGGATGAATCCGTGCAAGGCCCCAGAGCAGGACAGCGGGCAGGAGGGTAGTGGAGAGCCAGGTCAGGCGGAACCAGGTTGGAACAGTTGGAAACGGGCATCTCAATGCATGAAGGAGACAGAGGGGGAAGGAAAAAACACAAGGGGTTGTGTGGACTTGTATCAGCAGCAAGCAGACAGCAGGGGGCAGCTCAGCACATAGGGGAGAGAAAAGAAAGAAGAAAATGATGATGTGTTTAGGAGTCTGAATAGACTGTGACTGTAAAGGAAGCTGGAATTTGTTTAAGCTGAATGCCAGCGGGCTTGTCTGCTGGGCCTTCCAGAAACCCTCCTGTAGAATCAGCAGGAATGTGCCAAGCTCACATTTCTGCCAGCTGCACAAAGAAGCAGGGAGCCATCAAAGGCTGGGCAGCGAATGACAAGCCTGGCAAAGAGCTGGAGGGGACGAGTCTGGAGATGAATGCTAAGAGGGTCTGCAATCTGTTTATTTCACAACCATTTTTGCAGTAAAATGTGCAACCGATATCTGCCTAACTCCACTGTTCAACAGCGACACTCTGAAGAAGCATCTAGAATAAATGTCTAGTCCCTGTAGAGAAGTCTGCCAATCTGCCAATAGAATAGGACTCTCTGGAGCAGATAAACATCATGAACCTATTGGCACCATGCCGCCTAATGCCAGGCGTGGGCTAGAGGGGTATTAAAAGTCCCAGCATTGAGCTGTGGAGCAGTGGAAGAACTGTGTTCTCTGGAATGATGGATGGTGCTCCATCCAGTACTTTTGGGATGAGTTGGGGAGGTTGTGATCATCCAACATCTTGACCTCACTGGTGCTCTTGCTGCTGTCTGCAATCAAATACTCACAGCAATGCTCCTCCAGAATCTAGCAGGAGCATTAAATGAGCAGTCCTATCACCCATCACCGTTTTATCGTTTCTCTGATTGAAGAAAATCAATAATAAGCGCTTGCTGACCCCTGCTGAGCTTGTGGAAAAAACACAGCGCATCCATCAAGAACAAAAGCCTTGTTCATCACGTTACACAGCAATGAAACCGTTACCTCTCAGAAAGCCCTTTTTTATTCAAAGCCCTCAAATCCTCACGCCGTGCTTCTCCAGAATCTAGCAGAAAGCCTTCTTTTCTGGACAGTAGAGACAGTTACTTCAACAAAAGCAGGATACACTCTTTATTAATACCTTTGATTTCAGACGAGACTAACAGGTGTCCCATTACTTTTGTCCATATAGTGCATCACGGTTGCAGGTACAATCCAGTTTTCTTAGGGGAATTCCATTGATCTTTTTTTATTGTGAATGATTTGTCAAGATGCTAACAGTCATTTAGAGTGTTCTGACTGAACAGAAAGCTTTTGACTCAGATTTCGTGACCGTGGTGGAGGTCACAACTACAACTTGATAATAGCCACTTCATTCACTGTCAGAAACAAAAGTTTTTATATGTAATGCTGACTTCAATTAGATTAGACCTGGCAAGTGTGTTCATTTACATTTATGGCATTTAGCTGACACTCTTACCCAGAGCGACTTACAAGGTTACTCGAGGTTGAGCAGCGTAGTGTTAGAAGTCTTGCCCAAGGGCTCTTAATGGTGTAGGGCAGCATAATCACCGGAATCGAACCCTGGCCCCCCACATGGTGAGGTAATTAACTGGCAGGTAGTGATGTTAACTATTGCGCTACACCAACCACCATTTATACACTTTAGGCTTGGTTAAGGCACCTTTACAGTGCAGTGTGGCAAGGAGGCAACCAGCTTGAGGAACTGCTGAGATGTTAGTGAAGCCCAGGTTGCTTTGATAGAGGCCTTCAGCTCATCTGCATTGCTGGGTCCGGTGTTTTTACAGTACCCTATAGCTGGCCACTCAAGCACCGTAATATCATGATCAGCAAAACATTTGGTAGTAGTTCTGGCCAGTGCTGTGGGCAGGTGCTAAGCTCATCAGCAGATGGATGCATGAAGTTCTCCTAGGCCTTGATAAAACACAGTGGACCAACACCAGCCGACAAGCAGACACATCTGAGCCTCTTCACTCTTTCTCCAGATTTAAGGACCTTGATTTCTAAATGAAATGCACAGTTTCCTTGTAACTTCAGCAGCACTGCTGTGTCTGATGACTGCAAGCTGCTCTGTGGCGGTGATGTGGGGTCCTGACCATTGAAAAGCAGAGTGAAAGGATGCTGATAACGAAGTATGTAGAGAAACAGATGGATACAGTCTGGAATTACAGAACTACACAATGCTCCTATGACTGTGTATGTCAACATTGTGAAAAAAAGGTCCAGACTGCAGCTTTTATTCCTCACTTCCTGTCTCAACTGCACAGTTTCAGGATATTTTTTAATAGAAAAGTATGTGCAAATATGTGTTTGGTTCAAGATAATTAATGTAATGTACTTCATACAGCAGACAAGCAAACTGGAACCATTTACTTAAGACTGGAAGCGTGTAATTATTTTCCAAAACTTATGTAATTTCACTACATCTGTAAAGTTATAGTACAATAAAAACTCACAGTATGAATAGAAATACTGAATTGAGACTTATTGAGGCAGCTGCAGATTCGGAAGCAGGTGGCGCCACATTGCAGTGCCGTGCCAGAAACATACTTAACGCTAATATGCAAACGCAATATGGATATATGCAAACTTAGTGTGTGTACTTACGTTACTGTGGCGGTTAAACACTCAGCGGGGCGATAGAGGACAAATCAATTGGCTGGAAAAGCATGCCATGGGTATAGGACAGCTTGGCTGTCGCTCTAGCACCCCTTGTGGCCACACTCTGAATGCAGCTAGCTCTTGTTTTGAACGAAACTACGCATATAAGCCAGTCTGTAGCTTGAAGCGTCTGTGTTCACGTCCTCACGCAAAGTATGTTTCGGGCCTAAGAGTCATAAACAACAAAAAGGAGGCTGTACAGAAGCTACATAATGAAGGTTCCTGGGCTCTTTGTGAAGGTTAGTAAAGAATAAAAAGGCTTAGAAAGTCAAAACTTACATTAGAAAATGACTTCCACTTATTTTCACATATTTATAAAATGATCTGTACTGTCACACACTGTCAGACCTCAACACAAGTCCCATTTCTAAAGAAAGACAGTCAAGATAATCTACCCTCTATGGAACTGACTATGCTTACTTTCACTTACAATAATTTATAGTCATGGTTTCATTGCCATGACTCAATTAGAGTTCTGGTACTTTTTTGTGGCGCCACTGTTGCTGCCTGCACATGCTTATATCAGATGAATCGCAGACTGTGGCGCTAGGTGAAGGGCTTAGGCCGGCTATGCCATCTCCATGACCTTCTTGATCCAATCCACGTAGAGTGATACGCGGATGAAGATGTTGGGCTGGCCGGGGTGTCCACAACGACGCATAGGGATGATGACTCCCTCTAGGACCCAGCAGTCACTGTTCTGACAGGCCAAGGGGCCTCCGTAGTCTCTCTGTTGGGAAGGGGGGGGGGGGGGTAGAGTGAAGAGATGAAGAGATGAAGCATCACTTACTCATTTCACAATCTTCACTCGCAGGCTTTGAGAATGCAGAACTGCAAAACCAACAGTCCACTTTGTCACACAGGCCTAAGGGAAACGAATGATTTGAGTGTATACGCTAAGAGCAGCTAAGATACAGTTGGAATACCCCAATCTACTGCCCTAAATAGCAAAAGGTAAAGTACAGTACAGTAAAGATTTCACAGACATTTTGCACCTTTTTTCTCTGATAGATGAAACTGTTAATTCTGCTATAAAACCCCCCAAAAAACAGGTCGTCCTACAAGAACACAACCCCTATAAAACACAGCTTATGTTGACAAGTTAAAAGCAGGGCTGAGAGTGAGTGAGTGTGTGTGAGAGAGAGAGAGTGAGAGAGAGAGAGAGAGTGGGTGAGAGAGAGAGAAAGAAAGAGAAGTAAGTAACAGTGAGTAACACTCCTGTACTCGCACCAAGGTCAGTAAGAATGCAAATATACACTGCTACTTGTGATTGTTATTATTATTATATATATTATATATATTATAATTATAATTATTAATAATTATACTAATTATAGTACTAATAAATAACAATTAGAATGAATTATATATTAAAATATAATAAAGTATATAAAATGTATATTTTTATAGAATTACATTTATTATACAGAAAAATATTATTAGAAATATAAATAGTAATTTTTTGGTGATCGTTATAGAAAGATAATAATACATTAGTAATAATAATAATAATAAAAAGTAAATCATATAATACTTTTTATTTTCTTGTTTTTATATCAACACTCAAACTATAAAAAGTGTTTAATACACTAAAAAAAATAATAATAATAATAATAATAATAATGATAATAAAATGTGTGAAATATACCATTATTCTTCTAAATATTCATCTAGACCTGATTTTATTTTTAATCATAAAAATATATATATTATTTTGTTTCTTAATTTTTACTTCTTTTAACCAATCTACTGCCCTAAATAGCAAAATGTAAAGCACACGACAACTAAGATTTCATAGATGTTTTGCACCTTCTTTCTCTAAAAGATAAAACTGTGTTAATTCTGCTTTAAAAAAATAAACAAAACCAAAAAACACAATCCCTATGAAACACAGCTTATGTTGACGTGTTGGAAGCCGGAAAAATGGGCTAACATAAGAATCTGGTTGCTTTTCCACTGCTGTGTTGGGCCCGGTGTTCTCAGCGCAGTGAGCTACCTGTACCTGGGGCCACAGCACTGTTCAATGGTGGACAGACTGTATCTAATAAGTGAAACGTAGCCTCTTCAGCTGCACTGATCGTTAGTGTGACGACAAGTACGCTTTAGCTCACTGTAGCATCATAAAGAGTAGCATCGCTAAGGCTAGTCCAACGTCGTTCCAGCACCGTTAGCATGTCCCGAATGCTGGGATCGTCAACTGGCTTGTCCAAGAGCACCCCCACGGCGTCAGCATGGGTCGCTGACCAGCGGTACCACAGTGTGAACATTGCCCAGCTCACTTAGTGGAAGCTAGCGCTGATGTGTGACAGCTGTGCTGGACTGTGTTCATGACTTCGTGACCATATATATATATATTCTGATTTAGCAACAAAGCAAATGGAAAAAGGAGCCGTAACCGATCTTATGGGTTTGTGCCAGTGCAGAGTGGTACCGTTTGGCCCGGCAGTGGAAAAGAGGCCTTAGACAAGAGCTAAATTGCGATGTCTAGACGACTGGGTCAGAACATCTCCAAAACATCAGGCAGGTCCTGTGGGGTGTTCCCTGTAGGCAGTGGTCAGTACCTACCAAAAAGGCTCCAATGAAGTACAACCAGTGAACTGGCAACACCTAAGGCTCACTGATCTGATCCATGGAGGCCCGACAAATGCCTGGTGGTCAGCTACGCCACTATTACTGCTACTATTCAAAACTTCCCCAAACGCTACTGCTACCGTGTGCTCTTGCCCTGGGTGTTGAGACATGGGGGTAGGTTTACCTCACAGGCCCCGACTCCACCATAGAACGGAGTAGTGCACATTTCATTCTCCCTCACGCGACCTTTGAAGTATTTGTTACACTCGCTGTTACTCTGCACCTGCATCTGAGCCACATTCAGCACCGACTCATCCCCCGTTCCTGAGAAAGAGAGAGAGACAGACAGGATGAGAAGGAGAGGACAGAACACAGAAACAGACTGAGGCTGGAAGTCCATCCTAACGGCGACAAAACTGAAGGTCACACCTTTGGTCTCCCCCCAACCAGCGATCTCGCAGACGGTTCCCTCTGGCACTATGTAGCGTTCGGGAGGAAGACATATCTGTGACACACGCTCATTAAACTCAGCAGGACTGAGAGAGAGAGAGAGAGAGAGAGAGAGAGAGAGAGAGAGTGGGTGAGAGACAGTGGGAGAGAAAGAAAGAAGTAAGAAACAGTGAGTAACACTCGCACCTGCAACCACGAATGCAAATATACACTGCTACTTGTGATTGTTATTATTATTATTCATTATTATTATTATTATTATTAATAATAATAATAGTACTAATAAATAACAATTAGAATGAGTAAAAAAAATTATATTTATACATAATTAAATTTATTATATAGAAATATAAATAGTAAATGTATAATACTACTACTACTACTAATAATAATAATAATAATAATAATAAAAATAAAAATTTTGTATGTAATATAATATATATATATATATAATTACAATAAAAATTGTTATTATTATTATTATTATTATTAGTGCATTAAACACCTTTACAATTTGAGTGTTGATATAAAAACAAGAAAATAACATGTCTGGAATGTACCATTATTCATCGAAATAATCATCTAGACCTGATTTTAATTTTTATTTATTAAAATCTTTTTTTTTTCTTTTTCTTTTTTTTTTTTACTCCCAATGTGGCGCTGCAAATTAACCCTTTAGTTTGTAGCTCCCCCTAGCACTAGCACTGCTCCCAACACAAGGTGGCTAAGGACTCAACACGTCTTCTCTAATACATGGAAAGTCAGCCACCGCAGCATTACCGGGCAGCCGACACGCTTAGGGGAAAGGTCTGGGCCCCTGCTCCACCAACATCACTTTAAGAGTGATAAAGGGAGAGAGCGCCATCTACCCACCCGGAGCGAGCACAGTCAACTGTGCTCTCTCAGACTCCGGCTGCTGATGGCAAAGCGACATGGCTCGGGATTCAAACTCGCAACCCTTGGGCTGTAGTGAGAGGACGTTAGACTGCTGAGCCACTCTGAGCCCCTGCACCTGACGAACATTTTCCTTAGAAACAGAATTTGATTTCTGGGCAAAAGTTTGTGGACACCTGCTCATCCACTGTTTCTTCCAAAGTCAAGAGTATTTAAAAAGGGGTTTGTCCTCCTTTTTTGCCACTCTAGCGGAAGGCTTTTCACTAGAATGTAGAACTTCGCTGAAAGAATATGATTGCATTCAGCCACAAGAGTATTAGTGAGGTCAGGTACTGAGGTTGGGCGATTATTTCTGGATCACGAAAGCTCTGGATGGAGCTCCATCCCATCACTCCATAAAATGCCTCTCCACTGCTTCACAGCCCAGTACTGTGGGCTTTTTACCTCTCTAGCAGACAACTGGCATTGAGCATTCTGACCTAAAGTTCATGTCAAGCTGCTCTACAGCATCTCGTCAAATTGGCAATGCTTCCTATGAAAATTATACACACGCATATGCATTCAATCCACTGTGGACCTTAGTGAATAGGCCCTAATGCAGAGGGGTTCTGTTCTAATGAGACAGGGGGGTCCGCAAACTTTTGGACAAGCAAGATAGTTACGTTTCCAGCTGCAGCAGGACAAGGTGGGACTCTGAGGGCCCGCAGACGATTTTGTTGAGAGGAATGGTCTGTTTGCCTGGTTCTCCTTCCTTTGGGTTCTGGAATAGAGTACCCATCATAGCAGCGTACCCTGTGAGGTCCACATAGCTACACACAGACACACACAAACACAAATACACACACACGCAAAGTCATGTTTAAGCCTGACGTGATGCCCAGAATGCAGATGTGTGTGATTTGTGGATAGAATGGATAGATAAGCACCAGGAGGAGAAGCACTGTTTGGTGCTGATCACCCATTTAGAGTTCACCAGAGATCCTCCACAGAAATGCTTCCCTTTCCTGTTGAGAGACACACACACACACACACACACACACACACACACAGACACACACAGTCAGGCAGGAAAACATGGAGAAACCTGGTGCAGAGAAAAGCACTGTTGAAGGTATCTGACCGGTCTCTGAGGCTGACGGTCCAGGGAGAATTTCCAGGTGTGCCGCCCACAATCCTCAGCCTGCTCTTCGGTATGCGGTCATCACGCTTCCCACACTCATTAAACACTACAGGCTCTGCACACACACACACACACACACACACACACACACACAAACCCACTATGAGTGGAAAAGAAGCACAATCGGACCACTGCTGATCATACACTATATTGACAAAAGTATTGGGACACCTGCTCATTCATGGTTTCTTCTAAAATCAAGGGTATTAAAAAGGGCTTATCCTGCTTTTGTTGGAGTAACTGTCTCTACTGTCCAGGACAGACTTTTTACATGAATCTGGAGCATTGTTGTGAGGATTTGATTGCATTCAGCAACAACAGCGATAGTGAGGTCAGGATGCTGGATGATCACTCATCCTGTATGTATTTAACGGAGCACCAACCATCATTCCAGAGAACACAGTTCCACTTCCACTTGTCTACATGGGCTTTATTGTGCCAATAGTGCCAATAGGTTCATGTTCATCTGCTCCAGAGAGTCCTAATCTATTGGCAGTGCTTCTCTACAGAGACTAGACAAGCTGTGTGTGTGTGTGTGTGCATTTGCACATCTGTGTCTGCGCCGTGTACAACCTAAAGTGGCTGAATGTATTCAATAGAAGGGGTGTCCACAATCATTTGGACATATGTTTGTGGACATCTCAGCATAGCAGTGGGACCGACACAGTAATGTCATCAGTCCAAATCCTGGTCCTTGAGCTCCCCTGCTCTGTCCTTTTTTAGTGTTTTCCCTGCTAAACACACACACACACACTTCAGCCCACGGAGGGCTTTCCAGAGTGGACGAAACATCAAAATGTGCAGGACAGCGGTTCTCCAGGACTAGGGCTGAGACTGAGAACCAGTGACTTACCTGCTGGTTTCATGATAGGCACCTTCTCTCCAGCTGTAGACAGAAGAACAGACAGTTACTCCTTCAGTTAATAGTTTATTAATGCAGTGCATCCAAACATGATCTTAAATAAACGACTGAGTCGCTGTTTAGTTGTTCTTCTAATCAGGAACCAACACTGCTAATCAGCTAATGTGGGACGCTGTAGATCAGTGGTCTTCAAACCCTGCTCCTGGGGAACTACCTTTCAGCAGAGTTTGGAACCAACCTAAGTTGGAACTAAGTTTCATAGCAACCACCCAACAACCCCAAAGCACAACACACAGCCGAATACTTGCTGTGAACCGCTGCATATTGTGCTTTGGGGTTGTTAAGTGGTTGCTATGAAACTTGCAATGCTTATTGGTTGTTGTGATGTTTCTAGGTTGTTAATAGGTTGCTGCCCAATGGCTCCTGGGTGATTGCTATAGTGTTGCTAGCTGGTATATATGATGTTGCTACAGGTGGTTGCTATAGGGTGGCTAGGTGGTTGCTATGGTGTTGCTTAATAGCTGCTATAGAGTTGCTTATGCTACATGCTTATTTGGCAGTTGCTGTGGTCTCTCAGGTGGTTGCTATGGGGTTGTTTGGTGGTTTCTATGAAACTGCTTAGTGGTTGCTGTGATGTTGCTAGGTTGTTGCTACCGTGTTGCTAAGTGGTTGCTATAATTGCTATATTGCTATCTGGCTGATATGATGTTGCTATAGCAGGTTGTTATGAAGCTGCATAGTGATCACTATGCTTGCAAACATAACAAAGAAGGAAAAGGAAGGAAAAGTCTTTTTTTACCACACTGTTTGATGGTTGCTAGGCGGTTGCTATGGTATCCCAGGTGGTTGCTATGGTTTTGCTATATAGTTGCTATGTGGTTGTTTGCAGTTGCTATGGTATCCAATGGGGTTGCTTGGAAGTTGCTACTATAATCTAGCTGGTTGCTGGATGGTTGCTATGAAACTGCTAAGTGGTTGCTATGATGTTGCTAGGTTGTTGTTACCGCATTGCTAAGTGGTTGCTAGCTGGTAGATATGATGTTGCTACAAGTGATCGCTATGGTGTTGTTAGGTGGTTACTATGGTTTTGCCAAATAGCTGTTAATGAGTTGCTGCATGGTTGTTTGTTGAGTGGTTTCCTATGAAGCTGCTTAGTGGTTGCTGTGATGTTGCTAGGTTGTTGCTACCATGTTGCTAAGTGGTCGCTAAATGATTGCTATAGTGTGGTTAATATGATGTTGCTACAGCAGTTGGTTGTTATGTGTGAGAGCTATGCTTGCTAGGTGGTTACTAGGCAGTTGTGGCCCTAAAACACAGGATAGCGAAAAAAGTCTGGGGGGTCTTTTTTTACCGCACTGTTTGATAGCGCAGTAATCAAACTCAGTCTTGGGGTCAGTGGTGTAGCACCAGGGCCCGTGCAGATCGCCGTCAGGGTTTCTGCAGTAGTTCTCCGTCAGGTTGGCGTCTGGGTGCGTCTTTGGGTTAATTCTGCAAACGCAAGAACACGCAAAAATAAAGACACCTTCAGCTTGGACAAAAACCCAGCGTGACCTAAAACCTCCCCGAAACCCCCTCAGTTTGACATCATACTGCATGACGACGCACACTGCGCTACGGTCTGATTCAAATTCCAAAGACGGAGCGCTGAGTCTTAGCATTACTGTCATATTACTGATGATCAAAGCTGCACTGGATCCTTAACGCCAAGCTGAGAACATTCCACATCACAAATACTCCACCAGGAGGGATGCATTCTCTTAGTCCTCAAACTTCCCAGCATTTCCCATCACATCTGAATACACTACAGCACAATCTGAACGGCACATTACTCCCAGTGTTGATGTATCTTGTCCAGAGAGCCTTACTCTATGAAACCTAATACCGTACTGTACACAGAGGTGTGAAATACATGAGCAATTGTTGATTCTTTAAGATCAGAAGCTGGTTTTCTTTTTCAGCCAAGGTATATAATATAACATGAGTTGTGTGTGTGTGTGCGTATGTGTGTGTGTGTGTATATATATATATATATATATATATATATATATATATATATATATATATATATATACACACACAGAAGTCCAAAAGGACGTGATAAAAGGGTGCCGGCTATTCTAAAAGTGGGCTTTTTACACACTGAGTGCCTCCCAACGGCATCACAGTGGCACAGTAGTAGTATGAGTAGTACAGAGCAATGGACGCGCCACTGTGGAGCAGCTAGCCTCTATAACAAACACCTTTCACCACCTGATACAGTCCATTCAACAAGGTCTCACTAGTGGCATCCGAGCCAAGGGTGCTTATTCCCACTACTGGGGGTTCATAATATCCTGATATGACTGTGTAGATTAGTCATGCAAAACATTAGGACACCCCATGAAAACACATTTATTTAAACATCCGGAGATCTGATCCTACTTTGAACAATATTAAGGGATGGAGGTTTACGTAACTAAACACACACAACTGAAGAAATGCCTCCTTTTTTTGTAAAATGTAATTAATAAAAAAAATGATTTCTTGTAAGGAAAACACAAGACTTTATTTATTTATTTATTTATTACTACTAAAAGTACCTAAAATTAGAATCAGGTGCAAGCATATCAGCTGTTAAATGAAGATCGAATGTTTAAATATGCTAAAATATGCTCACAGGGGGTCCTAATTTTTACATATTACTGCAGATATGTGTATATCTGTGTACAATAAGCCTAGTGGAGGAAACCAACGTTAATACTTATCATTGTGAATGTTTTGTGTGGCTGGCCTTACTTAGTTTGATGAGGTGTGTTGGCGCTCCACTTCTGACAAATGATTCCTTTTCGGGTTTTGCGGACAATACCCTTGTAGTTTTTGCCATTTTCATGGTAGCAATCTGAAACAAAGTGCAAGCACAACATATTAGATGACCAGCAAGACTTAATCAATATACTACATGCTCATTTTAGTCTTCATTCAAAAAGGAAAAGGAAGCAAAATCATTAAAGATACTTTAATCATTGTATATATCTGTTTTTAAGGCTACAGGACGCTAAGTCATGCTGTATGTGGCCCTGTAGCTTTTATTCACTCTGAGCTACATCACATGTGTTTGTAGAAGTATTCCCTTATGACCACTTTCACTTTCAGCCACCAGGGGGCACTAAGCAGATACAATACCCTCAGCCTCGATATCATCAGCACAACGTTTGATCTGCAGGCACAGAGCCGTCCTCATCTCGGGCAGTGATGTGAAGCACCAAGGAGCCTCAGAACCGTCTGGGTTACGGCAGTAGTTCTCCTTCAGGCCTCTGACAGGGACACAAGGAGCAAGAGGACAGGAAATTAAACTGAGGAGGTGTTTGGAGACGTCCGTGTTGAAGGCTCTCTGCACTTTTACAGGCCGGCAATAAATCCTGTTTTGAGCCAGAGGCAATTTGTCACTCTAAGGTTAGGCATTAAAAGAACCCACAGGCTGTGTTTTTCTTGAGTTTTAAACAAGAAAGTACACGACAGGCAATTATTTGACAGGGTTATTTGGCTTCCATAACATCTGTTTTCAGACTACTGAAGAGAAATCATCCAAAATACAGTTTTACGTGTTATTTTTTCTGCACCTTCTTAGTTTTTTGTCTGTAATTTTGTCCTACATTAGCACTCTAACAACATCTGCACAATGTTATCAGATCCAAATATGATCATTTCCCTTGTATCAACAACCAACTTTGCAAGAAAAAGAGGAATTTAAACCTAAATATGAAATCTCATTGGCCGTTTCCTCAAAATGTAATTTCTTCTCACAGTCTGAGCAATAAATCTCCATTTCACTAGCACTTACATCCACCATAATTTCCAGTTTTATCCTTTACACCAATCAGCCATACCATTAACTCCTTGTTTTTACACTCATTGATATACACTTTTATGGACAAAAGTATTGGGACACCTGCTCATTTATCATTTCTTCCTAAATCAGGGGTATTGAAAAGAGTTTATCCTGCTTTTGTTGGAGTAACTATCTCTACTGTCCAGGGAAGAAGGCTTTCTACTAGATTTTGGAGGAGCATTGCGGATGAGGATTTGACTGCATTCAGCAACAAGACCATTAATGAGGTCAGGATGTTGGATGATCACCACCCCACCTCATCCCTAACTCCCCAACTCACCCCAGAAATACTGGATGGAGCACCATCCATCATTCCAGAGAACACAGCTCTTCCACAGCTCGATGCTGGGGGGCTCTATACCCCTCTAGCCCATGCCTAGCTTTAGGCAGCATGGTGCCAATAAGGTTTATGTTTATGTGCTCCAGAGAATCCTATTCTATTGGCAGTACGTCTCTACAGTGATAGGACTAGCTGTGGGTGTGTGTGCACATCTATGAGTGCATCTTAAAGGTAAATGCATAGATTTCATTCATTAAAATGTGTGTCCACAAACATTTGGACACATATAGCATGTGAATGAGCTCTGTTCTTATTGGTTGTCCTGTATTGTGCCTTATTCAGAAAGCAGTCTTGGCTGAAACACTCCCTATAACCTCAGTGTGAAGGGGTGGAGCTAAACTGACGTAGGCGGAATAGGTGGATACAAGTCATTTTAACCAGGATGATTTTTCACTATAGGACTACTGAAGGTCCGGGCTGAGAAACGAAGGTTAGACGGGCTACAGCAGAACTCGCTCATTAAAAAAGCCACTTCACAGTAGGCTTCCATGTTATGGGTCCTTTATAAGGAAATCACACGCAGAACCTACAGGAGAAAACACCAACACTAATGTGCCCATGCCCACCCTCAGGCCAGAGCTCACTTGCACTCATAGATGTTTGGGTAGAATGGGTGCTCGTGGGGGAGCTGTGCATCCCAGCGCTGGCAGGGGATTCCTGAGGTGGTCTCGTTTACTTTTCCTCTGTAATCCTCCCCTCGGCCCCGGAAACAGTTGGTGGTGTAGCTGGAGCGGAGACGGAGCTTCGGGGCCTCCGCTGTAGAAGGCAGAGGGAATTTGGAGCAAGGTCAAACATTATACACAGTGAAATATTGAGAAGGAAAAGTGGAAAGGTTGAAGAAAATGGCAGAAAAAGCAAAATTCGGGGGGAATTTTCACTTTCTGGACCCGAATTCTCCACCACTGCCAGACATCCCCCCTCATTAGTGTATAAAGATGCTTGTTGCTGCAGAAGGAACACTTAAGATTCTGGTTCTTGGTTTTGGGTTTTCCAAAAGAACCAGCTTTGTAATAGAGATGTGTGAGTGTGAAGAAGGTTCTTCAGACCTTGAAAAGGTTCTTCACAGACATTCACACTATTTCCTTCCTCATTTTGGACTTGTTAATCCCTATCTACACCAATCAGCCATAACATTAATACTACACTATATGGACAAAAGTATTGGGATACCTACTCAATCATTGTTTCTATTTGAAATCAATTGTATTAAAAATAGCTTATCCTGCTTTTGTTGGAGGAACTCCAACAAAAGTCTTCACTGTCCAAGAAAGAAGGCTTTCTACAAGATTTTAATAGCGCTGCTGTGAGGATTTGATAGCATTCAGCGATAGGAGTGTTAGGGAGGTCAGGATGTTGGATGATCACCACCCGACCTCATCCCCAATGCCCTAACCCATCCCAAAAAAAAGCAACCATCATTCTACACATCTCTGCTGCTCCACAGCTCAATGCTGGGGGCTTTATACCCCTCTCGTCCATGCCAGGCATTAGGCATGGTGCTTGAAAATGCTTTGTCTGCTCCTCAAAGAGTGTCAGTTATTAGCTGTGAAAGTGAGCTGCCTACATGTGTTCTTCTGGGGAAATCTGAGATGCAGTGTTCTCTGAACAGTGTTGGTTAGTGAGAGCATTACTGTAGATTACATCTCTCAATACAGTGATGAGATTACTGTGCCTATTACTATTATTAAATCTCATTGCTCATTACTTTACTTCTAGAATACACTGCAAACCACCAAAACACAGACATACAAACCCATACACACATCTGTACATCTGGAAGCTAAGTGAGAAACCCCCTCAAAAAAGAAAAGTCATTTTAGTTCTATGTTTAGAAAGAAATAGCCAATCATAATAAACAATAAATAATTTGCTTATAGTTAATTATGCTACTATCCCATCACTATGTATCGATAAGGGAATTGTGGGCAGACTGTCGACATCCTAGATCCCATTTATACCACTATCTGGATTGTACCCCGATGATCATTGCATTCCCCATGATCATCTTCCCCACAAATGCAGATCATGTGCCGAGTGATGTAGGCAGGAGTTTCCACTGATCCAAATATACCTGAAAATTTCCAGTTTTTGTTTGACTGCCCCACAGAAGTTTTGGGATTCTGTTCCATGAAGCGCTGAATAAAACAGAACCTTATCGGGCCTGTGGATCATGTATGTCTAAAACAGGAAGAACGAAGCATACACTGAAAAGAGCACCCTGCCTACAGTGAAGCATGGAGGTAGGAAATAGTAGTCTTCTATACGGGGACTAGGCAAGCTGTGCATGTGTGCATTTGCACATCTGTGTCAGCAATGGGTGCATCTTAAAGTAGCTGAATGCATTCATAAGATGGGGTGTCCACAAACTTTTGGGCGTATTAGTGCATGTATGAGCTCTGTTCTGATTGGTGGTTCTGTATTGACAAGACAAAACAACCATGTTCACCATTATTGTTGGACACAGATGGAATTTGGCCTCCACCTTTAATCCATCTGTGCAGTCAATACACACACACACACACACACACACACACAATCATACACACATAGTGACAGTGAGCACACGTGCCTGGAGTGGTGGGCAACTATTGCTGCGGCACCTGGGGAGCAGAGAGGTGAAGGGCCTTACTCAAGGGCCCAACAGTGGCATCTTGCTGAGCCCGGGTTTCAAACCCAGAACCCCCGTCATCAATAGGAATAGGTGGATATAGATAAGTGAGTTGTAAGAAGAACAAAGCATGTGCTGAAAAAAACACCCAGCCTACAGTGAAGCATGGTTGTAGCTCAGTGAGGTTGTGGGGCTGCTTTGCTTCCTCTAAACCAAATTTGCAATGGGGGTCGAATAATTCAGATTGCGGCAATATGACTCGGAAAAGTTTTAGTAAGTCAAAAGCTGAGTTACACTCCTCTATAAAGTCATTAAACTACTATGAAGAGTTGATTTGTGCCATGTAAGCCCCTAAACTCACAGCTCAGTCTACTGCTGTGCTCATTAGTTAAAAACCCTGAGTTCCTTAAGATTAAGATAAGAGTTAGGGCCCTATTTTAGCAATCTTAGGCGAGCCGTAAACCGCACAGCTTGATTCAGGGCAAAAGTACGCTTTGCCTGACTTAAGTAATCATGGGTGTGTTTTTTTTTTAGCGTAACATGCAGTAATAAACCAATCAGCACGTCACTCGACATTCCCTTTAAGAGCGGTCTGACTGACCTCGGTGGGTTGATATGCACGCGCCTGTATTGACAATTCACTGCCAAGACAGCAACGAACGTCTGACGGTTGGCGTCTGTCTGTCTAGGCTGTTTTCAGTCAGTGGAGTGGAGTGTTTTCCGTTGGCAAGATACACAGCAATACTCAGAAACTGACCTGAACACCCCTCATTTCGAAACCACCGCGCCCATCAGCGTAGAGATATTCACAAGCACTGTTCCTATTTAAGTGGCGCAGGCAGAAGGAGTGAAAATAGATTGCTGAGTGTGAGATAGCAATGAGCATCACAACGCGCCTCAATGAGGCGTAATACGGTTGTATCAGTAGTAAAAACACTCACAGCACTTGCGGATGTCACAGTTCTCTCTCTCCACCTCCCGGTCAGTGGTGTAACACCATGGCACAGGGGATGCGTCAGGATTCCGGCAGTAATTATCATCCAGGCTCTTATCAGGGTATCTGCAGACCAACCATCCATCCATCATCAACCATTATCATATACCATCAACAACTCCTACAGACCACTATTTCTGCAGAATCTGATGAATGCATGAGTATTATAGAGGAATCAGCAGCAGCAGACTGCAGACTGATACTTAATTAATCATTAGGATGTAAAAAATGTAATTTGGGTTAATTTTATATGAAATGCTCTGTTTTAGAGAAATTGTCTACAGTGGTGGTGAATAGAAGCAAACGTCCAAATGAAAAACGTTTCATGCTAGTCTAGACGTTCCGTTACATGAAGTTTTTACATCCCAAGGTTACTAATACGAAGCTCTTTGGGATTTCGTAAGTAAATTCACAATGCAGAGATACTTATAGACTACTGTAAGGCAAAGGAGTAGCCAAGGAAAACACATAGTTAGTGATCATTAGCAGTATATCATATACAACTCTGAAGATACACGTAGCTTCACTGGTGGTTTTGGATAGTGAGTAAAAATGGCCATATCTGTGTTGTAGTCATGAAGATGTTGCTACTGTAGCAAAAATGTAATGCTTGCATTTTCCTACAGTGAACCATTTCAACACCAAACCACTCTAAATTACTTTATTTATTTATTTATTTATTTATTTATTTCCTCAATGATCAGAGCCGGTCCAAGGCATATTCGAATTACGAGGGCGGTTAAGGCCCCAATGCCACCAGGGGGCCCCCAAAGAGTAGCAAGATATCATGATAAAAATGAAAAATACATATTTAAAAATAACATTGGATAATAAAACAAAATGGTATTACACAGATAAAAGCCATTTTTATATTAATTTATATTCATAATTGGCACACCGATACTAGATTAGTCAATTTCTGCTGCTGCCACTGTTGGGCAAATGCAGTGTGTGTTTATATGCATGATGCTGCTTTCCTTACAACAGTGATGATATAAGGAGTCGGGTACAGTGTAATAGAGGAAGCGAGCAGAACTCCATACTTCTCCGGTTGGTAGATGTGTTGATGAGGATACTGCTGATCCCACCTCTGGCATTCCCGTCCACTCACTGTGTGGTCAACCTGCCCTCTGTAGTCCTCTCCGTTACAGGTGATACACACCTCTTACAGACAAAAAAAAAAAAAAAAAAAAAAAAAAAAAATATATATATATATATATATAAACAGTAAATTAGACTTAACTACAAACACCACCACAACAATGTAGTCCAGCCAACACACTTATTTAATTATTCGTTAACTCCTTAACGAGGGTTAAAGCCCAGCTGATGCTGGAGTTTTA
Organism: Salminus brasiliensis; assembly: GCF_030463535.1. Classification (NCBI taxonomy): domain Eukaryota; kingdom Metazoa; phylum Chordata; class Actinopteri; order Characiformes; family Bryconidae; genus Salminus; species Salminus brasiliensis. The sequence goes on along the minus strand of NC_132884.1, from coordinate 38,838,504 downwards.
CTTGTAAAAGAACACTTTACATCATCTGTCTCTTTCCTCATAATTTTTATAAAAATGATCTGTACCATCTTTGCAGTGGGGGATATTACAGCGCTCATATCTGCGCTCTGGGTCTGTGGTGTAGCACCAGGGTCCTATTCGGTCTCCATCCGGGTTGCGGCAGTAGTTCAGCTCCAGGCCATTAGTGGGGGAGGGGGTCCATCTGTTCCCAAAAACTGACTCATCATTCATAGTTTCTTAAATAATAAATAGTTGATAAAGTTACACAGAACAGAGAGCTGAAAAGTGGTTGTATGGTTGTATGTGCAGTACTGTACAAAGGTTTTAGTCCCATATGTGGAAATAAAATAGAATAAACACTACTAAGTTGTGTTTTTTTCTTCACTGTGTTCATCATTAGAACATCTCCAAAGTTCTCCTCTCTCATGGAGTCTAGTGTTATTTAGAGTTCTCCTCAGATCAACACCTGGTTTGGTGGTAAATCAGGGCTTAATGATGGTAAATCAGGTGATGCTGCTGCTGCTGCTGCTGCTGCTGCTGATGGAGTTGAACACATCCTCCACGCTGTGCTGGCTGGACTGGGGGGCGTCCAGGAGAAACCTGGAGGAACCGAGCTCTGTTCTTCAGACTATAACTACTTTCTTCAGAATGAGAAGCTCTTGTTTCTCCTTTTTACTGGATTTATGTTCACCTGCATCTGTTCTGATGAGAGCTGGAGCTTCTACGGTAAAAACTCTCATATTGCTGAGAGAGATGATGTATAATAATGAGCTTAGTTGACTAAAACGTCTGTACAGAACAGTGTTTATTATATATATAACCAATCACAAGTTTGGACACACCTGGCAAATCATTATCCTAAAAACATTAGCAAATAACAAATGGACATCCACTGTAGTTAGGACATTGAGGCTGGGGGGTTTCAAGTAGGCTTAAGTTGTAGGTTGAACTGAAAGTATCTTTGGTCATATAAGCTATTAAGGCTATTTATTGGTTTTGCTAAATGAGTAAATGTGTGTGTATTGATGTGCATTAATATTACCTGCTCCATCCTCATACACACACATACACACAGTCCTACAGTGTAGGCCTACTTAAAACCCACCAGCCACTACACCATAACTATGGTGGATACCTGTGTGTCCGCAGTGTCCTCTTTTTAAAACAGAAATATGATCACTCTAGCATTCGGATTAAATGTTTTTAAGATGATGATCAGCACACATTCAACTATGTTTTATTTCTTTAGAAAAAAAAGCTAGTCAATAAATAATGATTTTATTTATTGACAAAGCCACAATTACTGACACCCCTAGAAAATCTTTGAAACAAAATGTAACTAAAACTATTTTTTCATCTATATTTTATTATTTAAGTTTCTAGGAACCTTCAAGTAGTAATCGAGGACTTATAGCATAGTGGGTAACAACACTGCCTTCCTCGTGGTAGACTAGGGTTCAATTCCCTGGCCAGGCAAGTACACCACATCAGTAAGAGTCTTTGTGCAATACTCCTAACACTACATTCTCCTACATGATGGATAAGAGCGTCAGATAAAGGCTGTAAATGTAAGACATAAAAGGTCAAATTCCAAATACTTCATCATAGGGAAGACAAGAGAACACACAATCCAAATAAGACAGGTAATGGCTATAAACGAGTAGCTCCTCAACTGAAATTGTCCACAGCTACAATAAGATTAAAAGGTTCCAATCAACTGAAACCATGACCAACTGGCCAACTAAGCCCCCAGGTCATAGTGAGGAGAATAGTAAGGCGGAAAAAAAAATCCCCCAAGGATGACCACTGGAGTTACAAAAATGCAGCATCCTGAGTCACCAGGTCTCTGAAACTACCCACAGACATCACCTCCATTCCAACAGATCATTTGGAAAACATGCCAGAAAAAAACCTTTTCTGTCATCGTACCGCAAATGTAAACACAACCGAGGCTCTGACTGAGTCAGAGTTGTACAGTCAGATGATTGAAAAACTGAGCAAACACTGAAGGAGGGTGGCAAACAAAGAAGGAGGACAACACTGTAAAGAACCAGATGCCCACTGGTATCGATATTGCGAGGCCCTGGAAAGCATGGATAGTCATGGGAATACGAGAAAATCGGTCTGCCTCTGCCAAGAAACTAAAAATGGGTCATCAGTCTCCTGATCCAGACCCCACAGATCATCTTTGAGCTGAGATGAAGAGGAGAGTTAATCTAGGGGCACTAGGACCCTGGATGATCTGCAGTGATTCTGTAGAGAGGAATGCTCTCAGATGAATTCTCCAACCTGGCGTTCTCCTCAATGTCAAAGGAGAAGACCAAGGGCTGTTTTACTGGCAGTGGAAGGTTGTACAAAGTATTGAATGTGGTAGAGGGGGCACAGGTGGTTTGGTTTAAAATAATGAAATAATTTACCAGGAGTGCCCATAATTATGGAGAGGGGTGTGTAATAATTCATAAATGTATATCATCACTGTCCAATAAAACATATCTCCAAAACCTTTTTTACAGGAGAAGGCAAAAATGTTCTTAATTTTGAATGGAGGTCAATGTAAATAAGAGTTTACTTCAAGTAAATTAGGGCATTTCTATTGGCCGATTCAGAATTATGAACAGAGAAGAAGAGAAGAAGCTACAGGGTTCAAAGCATGGAGAAAAGTAAAAATGGCCAAAAATGGAGATTTCATTGGACAGCAGCGATTATATATATATTTATATATATATATATATATATATATATATATATATATATATATATATATATATATATATATATATATATACACCTAAAATTCTATAATAAATACTAATAAATACTTTGCTTTTTTTTTTTTATGTTAGTACTGTTTTCTTACCTGTGGTCATGAGGGAACTTTGACCACCACTGTTGACACGTTTTCCCGCTCTGGGTCTTGGACACCTTCCCCCGATAATCCTCTCCTTTACCCACAATGCACTTCCTCACATAAACTGGACAGTGCAGAAGACATTAATGACCCATGATATCTACTGACATACAGTTCTTTTACAGCATATCGTAAATCATTATAAATTAGACAATATTCCAAAATACCAAAAATACATGTTAGAGATTCTATGAATATTTCAGGTACTCAATAGTTTATTCAACATTGCCCCTCAAAGTTCATCTGTCTCAGGTAGGGATTCTACAGGTTTTAAAATCTTGTGTGTTTCTGAACTGATTCTCAAAACTACCCATAGGGTGTTTTCACATGTCCTGAATACAGAAATCTGCACCCTGGACTAATTCTGGGCTCGTTTGTGGGAGGGGCTCATTATCACTGGTTTGCTTTCACACAGATTTTCATGTGAGCTGTGGATCATTATTATGCATTTTCAAATCATCATTTTCTGCACTTTTCTTTTTTTTTTTATGAAATAGTTGGACCTAGCATCACCTGTTTATTACAAACACAGGCTGAACAGTGCAGCGCTTTCTTCTGACACGCAAATCTGATCTGATCACTTGCAAATAACAGTGTGGGTGTCTGGGTCTCACCAGACCTGAGAAACAAATCCGATCTGCCTGCAGTCTGAACACAGCCCAGGTGTTGCTCCGACAGTGTTCACTATGCTGACAATTCATCAAACCTGTCATGCCTTAATGGCATTTCAACCCCTAGTATTTTTCTCTTAGCGTCCGATAACTTAAAATGCTTGATTTCTTGAATTTCAGTGACAACACGAAGAGCAGCTGGTTGCTCTCTGAGGCGAGATGATTTTTTTTTTTTACATTTTTTTACATTATCCATAATAATAGCAACAACTTTTTTGATCTATAGTGTTTTTGTTAAAGCTTATTTAGATAACAGATATTTTAGTTTAGGACAGTTTCTTAATACTAGAAATAGAAGCAAATACAAAAGTAACAAATAAATACATCTTAATTATTCAGGTCAGCCCAGTTACATTAGATTAATATGCCATCTGGATATGCCTTTATTCCTGATCATCCACAGCTTTCTAAGTGATTTAAAAATCGACAGCTTCAGTCTGCATTCTTGATACTTTTAATAGTATCAGAAATTTTGCATCGAATTTTACAGCTGATAAAGTTAGACAGCATAGAGAGCTGAAAAGGGGTTGTATGGTGGTATATGCAGTAAATGTTATGAGAAGCTGCTTATCTGGGCAGTAAGTGTCTCCTCAGTAAAAAACTGATATTAGAATAAACACTAATACATCATGGTTCTCCATCACTGTGTTCATCATTAGAACATCTCCAAAGTTCTCCTAATGGAGTCTAGTATTAGTTAGAGTTCTCCTCACATCAACTCCTGGTTTGGTAAATCAGAATTTTACAATGTAATTGTACTGTATCACCTGTAAACACACAATCAGGCCTAGGAGCTCACCTTTCATCTCATACAGATCACAGTTGACGTTTCTCTTCACCTCAGCATTGTCGCCGTCGTCCACCCAGGGCAGGTGCTTACAGATGATGGACGGACGAAACTCATAGTTGAAGGCTCTGGAAATCCAAGCACAAAAGTACATGATGAAGCATTTTCGCTGCTGAGATTAAGATTCAGAATATACAGGAATTGAAATGATCTATTATATTTCATTTAACAATTTAATAGAATTATATTTCATGTTATTCATGATTCTGGAAGATTGTAGTTTGCTGACTCAAAAATGTATGCAGATACTTGCTCATCCCATATTGCTTCTTTCACAGAGGGAGACTAATTTATGGCCAATAGTTATATTTAGTATGATGAGGAAAACTGGTAGAGAATCTGTGGTGGTGGCAGGCATGGCTTGTAGCCAAAATATAGATTTTTAACCAACAGAATTTGAAATAACAAATATTATTGTGCTAATTACTGTTATAAACCTCATACTTAGGTCAAGCTTACTGTAAACTGACACAGCTAGCCCATTGTTTATATATTTTAGTGTCCAAGTCCATGTAAGACATTTTCTTATGCTGTGTGATTGCTACACTAGGCTAATGAGCTACACAGATTTTTATATTAATAAATACTATAAAATATTATTATATTATAATAGTGCTATATTTCATTTAGTGGTGTCAATCAATTAAAATGGTTAATCACAAAAAATAAAATGCTAAACTGTGTAGAGATATATCTTTCTTTGAATACATCTTATATTATGTCGTTTTGAGAGTTTTGAGAGCGAGATACAGAGAGAATGAGAGTTAGTTATGAGATTGAATCCATATTTCAGTATAAATAAAGTGTGCTCTACCCTCTGAGCTCAACAGTAGTGACGCTGTGTTTTACATCGCAAAGCAAAAACGCTAATACGTCACTAGGCTCTGTAAAGAAAGGGACCAGCAGGAGGAAGTTGGGGCCAAACTTGGTAAGATAGTTAATTTGTGTTAAAATAAAAAAAATTAAAATAAAGATTAATGTGTTAAAGTTTGCAGATTAATCATATGTTTTGACCTAGTGTTCACTTTGACAGCACTAATTTCCTTACATTTTTAGGTGATGTAAATCTAACCTGTTGGCCGTGGAAGCTTTTTGTGGTCAGTTGCGTGGGCCGTGAGTTGCAAAAGCTTGGAAACCCCTGGCCAGTGATGAAACTGTGTACACAGCTGTGGTCGGAAGTTTACATAAACTCATTATGGACATGAATGTCATGACGAATTTTGGCTTTTATTGATTAGGCTTTGAACTGTTCTTTTTTTGGGCCAGAATGAGTTAAAACATGCATCTTTATTAATAGAAACAAACAGAAAGTTGGTCACAAGTTTAAGTTTTGGGTGTTCTGTAATCAACACAGTGATCAGAATTATACATACAGTCAAAACTATTCATACAGCATACCTAATATCATTGCACCTTGATCAGATGCGAATGGTAGCCATCAGGAAGCTTCTGGCAAGCTTCTGGTGGGATATCTGACCACTCTTCATGGCAGAACAGGTAGAGTTCAATTAAATATGTTGGTTTTCTGGCACAGTCTTGGCTCTCAGGCACAGTCCTACATATTTTCAACAGGGTTGAGGTCAGGACTTTGGGAAGGTCATTCCAAAAGCTCAGTGTTAGCCTGCTTTATCCATTGTTGATATGCGTTTGGGGTCCTGTGGGAAGACCCAGACTCATTCCAAAAGCTCAGTGTTAGCCTGCTTTATCCATTGTTGATATGCGTTTGGGGTCCTGTGGGAAGACCCAATTGTGTCCAAGTTTCAACCATCTAGCTGATGGTTTAAGGTTATACTGAAGAATTCTGAGGTGGTCCACCCCCTTCTTCATTATTCCATCCACTCTGTATAAGGTACCAGTTCCAAAACTGCCCCAGAGCATCATGCTGCATCATGGTGCCACCACCACCATGCTTACCAGTTGGGACAGTGTTCCTGGGGTTGAATGCCTCACCTTTACTCCTCCAAACATCTTCGTCTCACCTGACCAGAACACTGCTGAAGCCTTTCTTTTTGTCCATGTGTTCAGTTGCAATGGGGCTCGAAGGGGCTTCTTTCTTGAAAGCTTCTAAGTGACATTGGTGTTTCAGCAGCTTCCAGGTCATGGCAGGTCTGTGCCTTGGTGGTTCTTGGGATGTTCCCGACCCTCCAGGCTACTTTCCTCTCAGCTGAAGGTGACGGTTTGGGTCTTTTTCACCTTCATCTTCCAATAAAATGTACTCAGGTAAGGTTGTTTGAACTGATGCTCTTGGAATCTGTAATTGTTTGGAAACTGCTCCAGGAGACATTCTTGACTCCTGAAATCTACGATCATCCTCCTCAGATCTGCACTGAGCTCCTGACTTTCCCATTGCACTGTGAGTTGGTCAATCCGGTGAGTTCTGTCAAACAGACCCATTTTATGTGAATAAAAAAAGAGAAGCTACCAGCTGTAGCCAATCATGATCATGGACAGGAAGTTCAGAGGTTAAAAGAAACATTTCAGCATCACTGAATTCATTGTCACTAAATTAATAAGTGGGTATATGTATATTTTTGACCCTGTATGTATACTTTTGAGCCTGTGCTGATTTTAGAAACCCCTCAATTTCTTGTTTTTTTCTATTAAAGATGGGTGTTGTTACTCTTCCTGGCCCAGAAATTCAGCAGTGTAAAGAAACGAGAAGTCCAACATTGCCTTGACATTCGTGCCTATGATAAATTTATGTGAACATCCTACCACGTATATTTACCAAGTATTTTTTAATACATATAATTAATTTTCAATCAAAATAGATTTTGTGTTTTTTCTTGACCAAAAGACAAGTGTAATAAAATTAAGACAAACATACATGATGTGGACAAAAGTATTGGGACACCTGCCCATTCATTGTTGATTTCATTGATCCTACTTTTGTTGGAGTAACTGTCTCTACTGTCCATAGAAGAAGGCCTTCTACTAGAGTTTGGAGGATCATTGCTGTGAGAATTTGATTGCATTTGGTTACAAGAGCGTTAGTGACCCCACCCCACCCCACCTCATCCCAAAAGTATTGGATAGAGCTCCACCATCATCCATCATTCCAGAGAACACAGTTCGTCCACTGCTCCACAGCTCAGTGCTGGGCTTGGTTCATGCTATTGGTAATACCTCTCTTTATTGACTAGACAAGCTGTGTTTGTGTGCATGTGTATTTGCACACCTGTGTCAGCAATGGGTGCAACTTAACGTAGCTGAAGGCCTTCATTAAAAGGGGTGTCCACAAACATTTGGACATTTAGTGTAAGTTATGAAACTCTTTCCTTTTTTTGGGTTCAGGAAAGCTCAGGGGAACATTCAGATCATTGGATCTGGACATTAATGAGCTGATAATGGAGTCCCCCCACCTCCCTTAACGCAGTAACTGCCTCCACTTTCCAGGAAAACGTTCCGCTAGTTGTTGGAAAATTGCTGCAGGGATTTCATTCTGCCACAAGAGCATTAGTGAGGTCAAGTACTGATACTGGGCATTAAGGCCTGGATTGCAATCGTTGTTCCAGTTCAACCCAAAGTTATTCATCGCTCTGGAGCTCAGTTTTACTGGCAATGATTTTGTATGGAGAGACACAGCTGTGGGCCGGGAGGAACACGCTTGTGCCTTAATGTAGCTGAAACCAGTAATTAATAGAACCATCTGGTCCCTTTTGGACATGTTCACACTTAAACCTAAAGGCACCTGAAAGTCTTTACAAGAAGTACTCTTGGTTCCGTACAAACTTTATCAAACGACGGTTCTTTAAACGGCTCATATTGGAGAAAAACAAATGTTACTCACTTATTTTTTAATTTTTCTTAATAAAGAGCTTAAACGTAGAGCATAAACACTGAGGGCTGCCGCGATTAGTCACCATAGTCGCTAACAATGGCGCTGAAAATGAATCAACATCAAAATTTTCAACCGAAGCATCATTTTAAAACATTTAAAACATTATTTTAATTATTCTTTTTCATTTTTAATGACGTTTCTGGCTCCAGGCCAGTCGGCTCCATTTAGAGCTACAGTTTTTAAACCTAGGCTGCAGCGGAGTCCAGATACACCTGTAAATAAGGTGTGTGAGGAGTGTAAGGGACCTTTTTTTAATTCAAAGGCAGGTTATTAAAATTAGGATTTTTTGTCCTAATTTTCCAACATTTCTTGGATGGAAACCTTCCATTTAAATTCCGGTGTAGTTTAAGACTAGGCTCGAACCCTGCCTGAGCATACAGCCCAAAATGTAAAGCCTCTAGACCAACTACATGTCCAATCTAAGGACCATTTAGGATCTGTTATTTTTAAGACTGAAGAAAGTGTCCAGATGTTTAAGGTTAAAATGGTTATTTTATAGAGCTACAGACCTGTTTTACACCTGGTCACTTCATGCGAATATCTGGAGAAGGCCAAGCCACATAAAAATCACTCAAACCACTTCAGGAGGAGGTCTGAGACGCATGAGCCACATGTTATAGCAGTGTGAACGCATCCATCTCTCCCAAAGACACATTCCACAACTAAAACCCCTCCCAGTACAACCAAAACCCCTCCAAGTACAACCAAAACCCTAGTAATAAATGCCAAGCAATGAGCAAATTTGCATATTATGCCCAACGCAGCAATCGGATTTCAGTCTGGCTAACCGGAGACGCCTTAGACTACCCAGTGTAGACACAAGTGGCTAAAGTTTTATCAGGATACAGTCCAGATACTAGTCACATGAAGTGACCAGGTGTAAACAGGGTCACAGACAGAGCTGAGGAAGTTGGAAGAGGGGTTGAGGTTTGAGGACCTGCAGTCCAGGCTGTGGGAGCAGCGTTTGGCGCATTCCTCCAGGGTGATGCCCGGCAGCAGGGTCAGACGGTCTGCATTCCACGACTTCAGAACCAGCTCTCTTCCTTCGGACCGCTGGAAATCATTCAGTGCACTGCGGTGGACTGTCAACACACACACACGGACACACACGCACATATGTGAATTACCACAGACATTCATACACATCAGTCATTCCCTGTTTCTGTTAGTGAACCATTAAACCCTGTGGGCTTGTACAGACAGACAGTCTGAATTCCCATTCAGCCCATAATGAATTCAAGGTTCCTCTGATGTCGAAAAAGCAACTTATTTACATATCTCCGCCTATTCAGCCTACCACAGTTGAGTGGGGCAAAATACAGGCTGGCCAATCAGAACAGAGCTTATTTATATTTAGCTCATTCTTAGCTCTTAACTTTCAATGGAAGTGAATGTAAAAATAATTTATTCCCAGTCATTTAGAGCATTTTTATTGGTCCATTCATCATGAACTGCCAGATTCTCATTATCATAAATCGATAAATTTATTACTTGATTTTTACACAATTACCAAGAGTAAATAAAAAATATTAATGTATTTAATGAATTTCTCCAATACAAACATGTACATTTTCATTCAGATCTTTAATAATGGATCACAAAGTCAATCAGTTTCTCATCATCAATCAATTTCCAAGCATCCAAATGTACTTTTCTTATTAAAACATCCTAATACCCATCAGTTCTACATAAAACTAGAGCTGGGCGATATGATAGAAATATCACCATGATTTTTAAAGACAGTTTCATGATACTTACGTTATTTTGACATTACAGATTCTTTAAAAACTGATGTTCACTACTCTCACGTACTGAGGACTGTGGTTTGTGTGCACTGTACACTGTAATGAGATGTAGCTGGTCAGTGTTCTGGTCAGGAAGCACTGATGATATCCACCATATGCTTAGAACGGTATACTGTCTACCACATTAACAAAGGTATTCACAATACTATAAAATACTATGGAAATATTGCCCACCCGAGACTATGACTATACTAATGTGCTTATGCGAGGACTAACACTGCCCATTAGTCATGGTCTCACACTCACCACCATCTCATACACACTCCCAAGCAAAGAAAACCTTGAATTAATTTGCTACAATATTGACTTTTGAATATCTCCATTTTTGCCGTTCTTTACCTTTTTGACCTAATGTGAATCCGACAGCTGGTCTTTTACATGGACCAATAGAAATGCTCCAAAATGACTTGCACTGAAATCTTTTTACATTGACTTCCAATGAAAGTGAAGAAGGTTTTCTCCTCCTTCTGTAAAGCTGACGTTTAGGAGATACACGGCCTTTCCGTGATAGTGTCTCCAGTATATTTTGGCTCTGTAGGTCCACTTCTAACTGAGTGAGATTTTGACCAGCACTCACACTTTCACTATCGAGCCGTTTCTCCACTTTTTCAGGCCCGGGAGATAACACTGACATGCTCTTCACAGGGGGGCTTAAGCACACATGACCTTTGGATCTGCAAACTGGGCTCCTGTGAATGTCCTGTCATAGCAGAGGAGCATGATGTACCCCCAACTTCAACCCCCCCACAACATACACACACTCAAAACAGCAGGGAAGTCTAAAGCCCATCTAAAGCCCATTTTATCAACATATTATGGTCTGTTTACAGGCCTTTTATTGACCCCAGTCTATTTATAGCAGGCGTAAAAAGTCCTATTATGACCCGGATTCATCTAAACTGCCTTGTGTAATGTGGTCTAGTTAACACAGCTCTGTCTGTTCAGCTGGTGTGTGTGTGTGTGTGTGTGTGTATGTGTGTGTGTGTGTGTGTGTGTGTGTGTGTGGTGCAACTTTAACTAAACTTGTATTACAGACAGAATGAGAGAAAACCAACCCCTCATGCTCACACTGTTGACTGTTTAGGCAAATGCTGTAGCCAACCTATCCCTACACACTGCCATCCCCCTGCTGATCAAACAGAACCCATAACCATCTCTCCCAGTCAAAAAAGGTGTATTCAGCCTGGAATGCCACAATTCCCAAATCACAAACCAATGTCCACATGCTGGGAGCTGTTGAAGTACAGCAGAAGAGCTGGGTGATCCTACCTTGAGCAGCCTGGCTCCTCCAGAGCACCAGCGTGAGGAAGAAGCAGAGCAGCCTCATGATCCGGGGACGGTTCGCTCGTTTTTCGTGTGTTTAGGACCGAGTCCGGGTCTGTGTTCCCGTGGCTGGAGCTCAGAGCTGACCAGGTGGGTGCTGTGCTGTGCTGCAGTACACCTCCCTCACCGCTGGATGGAGCTGGAGGTTCTGGTCACTTTACGGGAAGGGGAGGCAAAATGTGGAGTTCATCTGGAGGCTTTTTATGATGATGACGACGACGTTGAAAACAACAACAACAAAAACAGGGACAATATTAATACTACTACTAATAATAATAACAACAACAACAACGACAATATTAATACTACTACTAATAATAATAACAATAACAAAAACAACGACAATATTAATACTACTACTAATAATAACAACAACAACAACAACAACGACAATATGAATACTACTACTACTAATAATAACAACAACAACAACAACAACGACAATATTAATACTACTACTACTAATAATAACAACAAAAACAACGACAATATTAATACTAATAATAATAATAATAATAACAAAAACAACGACAATATTAATACTAATAATAATAACAATAACAAAAACAACGACAATATTAATACTACTACTAATAATAACAACAACAACAACAACAACGACAATATTAATACTACTACTACTAATAATAACAACAAAAACAACGACAATATTAATACTAATAATAATAATAATAACAACAAAAACAACGACAATATTAATACTAATAATAATAATAATAACAACAAAAACAACGACAATATTAATACTACTAATAATAATAATAACAACAAAAACAACGACAATATTAATACTACTACTAATAACAACAACAACAATATTAATACTACTTCTAATAATAATAACAACAAAAACAACGACAATATTAATACTAATAATAATAATAATAACAACAAAAACAACGACAATATTAATACTAATAATAATAATAATAACAATAACAAAAACAACGACAATATTAATACTACTACTAATAATAATAACAACAAAAACAACGACAATATGAATACTACTACTACTAATAATAACAACAACAACAACAACAACGACAATATTAATACTACTACTACTAATAATAACAACAAAAACAACAACAACGACAATATTAATACTACTACTACTAATAATAACAACAACAACAACAACAACGACAATATTAATACTACTACTACTAATAATAACAACAAAAACAACGACAATATTAATACTAATAATAATAATAATAACAACAAAAACAACGACAATATTAATACTAATAATAATAATAATAACAACAAAAACAACGACAATATTAATACTACTAATAATAATAATAACAACAAAAACAACGACAATATTAATACTAATAATAATAATAATAACAACAAAAACAACGACAATATTAATACTACTACTAATAATAATAACAACAAAAACAACGACAATATTAATACTACTACTAATAACAACAACAACAATATTAATACTACTACTAATAATAATAACAACAAAAACAACGACAATATTAATACTAATAATAATAATAATAACAACAAAAACAACGACAATATTAATACTACTACTAATAATAATAACAACAAAAACAACGACAATATTAATACTACTACTACTAATAATAACAACAAAAACAACGACAATATTAATACTAATAATAATAATAATAACAACAAAAACAACGACAATATTAATACTACTACTACTAATAATAACAACAAAAACAACGACAATATTAATACTACTACTACTAATAATAATAATAATAATAATAACAACAAAAACAACAACAATATTAATACTACTACTACTAATAATAACAACAAAAACAACGACAATATTAATACGACTACTAATAATAATAACAATAACAACAACAACAATATTAATACTACTACTAATAATAACAACAACAACAAAAACAACGACAATATTAATACTACTACTACTAATAATAATAACAATAACAACAACAACAATATTAATACTACTACTACTAATAATAACAACAACAACAAAAACAACGACAATATTAATACTACTACTAATAATAACAACAACAACAAAAACAACGACAATATTAATACTACTACTACTAATAATAATAACAATAACAACAACAACAATATTAATACTACTACTACTAATAATAACAACAACAACAAAAACAACGACAATATTAATACTACTACTACTAATAATAATAATAACAACAAAAACAACGACAATATTAATACTAATAATAATAATAATAACAACAAAAACAACGACAATATTAATACTACTACTAATAATAATAACAACAAAAACAACGACAATATTAATACTACTACTACTAATAATAATAACAACAACAACAAAAACAACAACAATATTAATACTACTAATAATAATAACAACAACAAAAACAACAACAATATTAATACTACTAATAATAATAATAATAATAACAACAACAACAACAATATTAATACTACTACTAATAATAACAACAACAAAAACAACAAAAACAACAACAATATTAATACTCCTACTAATAATAATAACAACAACAAAAACAACAAAAACAACGACAATATTAATACTACTACTACTAATAATAATAATAACAACAACAACAACAACAACAATATTAATACTACTACTAATAATAACAACAACAAAAACAACAAAAACAACGACAATATTAATACTACTACTAATAATAATAACAACAAAAACAACAAAAACAACGACAATATTAATACTACTACTACTAATAATAATAATAACAACAACAACAACAACAACAATATTAATACTACTAATAATAATAACAACAACAAAAACAACAAAAACAACGACAATATTAATACTACTACTAATAATAATAACAACAACAAAAACAATGACAATATTACTACTACTACTAATAATAATAACAACAACAACAACAACAATATTAATACTAATAATAATAATAATAATAACAACAACAAAAACAACGACAATATTAATACTACTAATAATAATAATAATAACAACAACAACAACAACATTAATACTACTAATAATAATAACAACAACAAAAACAACGACAATATTAATACTACTACTAATAATAATAATAATAACAACAAAAACAACAAAAACAACAACAATATTAATACTACTACTAATAATAACAACAACAAAAACAATATTAACAATATTAATACTAATAATAATAATAATAATAATAACAACAACAAAAACAACGACAATATTAATACTACTACTACTAATAATAATAACAACAACAACAACAACATTAATACTACTACTAATAATAACAACAACAAAAACAACAAAAACAACAACAATATTAATACTACTAATAATAATAATAACAACAACAAAAACAACAAAAACAACGACAATATTAATACTACTAATAATAATAATAACAACAACAAAAACAACAAAAAAACAACAATATTAATACTACTAATAATAATAATAACAACAACAAAAACAACAAAAACAACGACAATATTAATACTACTAATAATAATAATAACAACAACAAAAACAACAAAAACAACGACAATATTAATACTACTAATAATAATAATAACAACAACAACAACAACAACAATATTAATACTAATAATAATAATAACAACAACAAAAACAACAAAAACAACAACAATATTAATACTACTAATAATAATAATAACAACAACAAAAACAACAAAAACAACGACAATATTAATACTACTAATAATAATAATAACAACAACAAAAACAACAAAAAAACAACAATATTAATACTACTAATAATAATAATAACAACAACAAAAACAACAAAAACAACGACAATATTAATACTACTACTAATAATAATAATAACAACAACAACAACAACAACAACAACAACAATATTAATACTAATAATAATAATAATAACAACAAAAACAACAAAAACAACAACAATATTAATACTACTAATAATAATAATAACAACAACAAAAACAACAACAATATTAATACTACTAATAATAATAATAACAACAAAAACAACAAAAACAACGACAATATTAATACTACTACTAATAATAATAATAACAACAACAACAACAACAACAACAATATTAATACTACTAATAATAATAACAACAACAAAAACAACAAAAACAACGACAATATTAATACTACTACTAATAATAATAATAACAACAACAAAAACAATGACAATATTAATACTACTACTACTAATAATAATAATAACAACAACAACAACAACAACAAAAACAACAACAATATTAATACTACTACTAATAATAATAATAACAACAACAAAAACAATGACAATATTAATACTACTACTACTAATAATAATAATAACAACAACAACAACAACAACAAAAACAACAACAATATTAATACTACTACTACTAATAATAATAATAACAACAACAAAAACAACGACAATATTAATACTACTACTACTAATAATAATAATAATAACAACAGCAACAACAACAAAAACAATATTAATACTACTACTAATAATAATAATAATAACAACAAAAACAACAATATTAATACTAATAATAATAATAACAACAATATTAATACTACTTCTACTAATAATAATAATAACAACAACAACAACAAAAACAACGACAATATTAATACTACTACTAATAATAATAATAATAACAACAAAAACAACAACAATATTAATACTACTACTAATAATAATAACAACAAAAACAACAACAATATTAATACTGCTAATAATAACAACAACAACAACAATATTAATACTACTACTACTAATAATAATAATAATAACAAAAACAACAAAAACAACAACAACAGCAACAACAACAATAATAATAATAATAATAATAATATTTATCATCATAATCTAATACTAATGATCTCTAAGGATGTAAGAGATATGATTAAACATACTACACATTAAGAAATATATATAATGTTTTATACAATAATTCTTACACAAAAAGGCAAATGCTTCCAGATTTTCACAATGTTCTGATTACTTGAGGTGATACTAATGGAAATGTAGCATTTTAAACAACTCATATCTTGCAACTATACATCTACATATATAAATACATATTGTTTTGTCTCTTCTGTTTATATAAATATGTATAATTGTGTATAGTGTAAGTATAGTGTATGTATAATGTAAATATAGCATGTGTATAATGTGTGTATAGTGTAAGTATAGTGAGTGTATAATGTGTGTATAGTGTAAGTATAGTGAGTGTATAATGTGTGTATAGTGTAAGTATAGTGAGTGTATAATGTGTGTATAGTGTAAGTATAGTGAGTGTATAATGTGTATAGTGTGTGTATAATGTGTGTATAGTGTAAGTATAGTGAGTGTATAGTGTGTGTATAGTGTAAGTATAGTGAGTGTATAAAGTGTGTATAGTGTGTGTATAGTGCAAGTATAGTGTGTGTGTAGTGTGTGTATAGTGTAAGTATTGTGAGTGTATAATGTGTGTATAGTGTAAGTATAGTGAGTGTATGTGTGTGTAGTGTGTGTATAATGTGTGTGTATAATGTGTGTGTAATGTAAGTAGTGTGTGTATAATGAGTGTATAGTGTAAGTATAGTGTGTGTATGATGTGTGTATAGTGTAATTATAGTGTGTGTATAATGTGTGTATAGTGTAAGTATAGTGAGTGTATAATGAGTGTAAAGTGTAAGTATAGTGTGTGTATGATGTGTGTATAGTGTAAGTATAGTGAGTGTATAATGAGTGTATAGTGTAAGTATAGTGAGTGTATAATGAGTGTATAGTGTAAGTATAGTGAGTGTATAATGAGTGTATAGTGTAAGTATAGTGTGTGTATGATGTGTGTATAGTGTAAGTATAGTGAGTGTATAATGTGTGCATAGTGTAAGTATAGTGAGTGTATAATGTGTATAGTGTGTGTATAATGTGTGTATAGTGTAAGTATAGTGAGTGTATAGTGTGTGTATAGTGTAAGTATAGTGAGTGTATAAAGTGTGTATAGTGTGTGTATAGTGCAAGTATAGTGTGTGTGTGTAGTGTGTGTATAGTGTAAGTATTGTGAGTGTATAATGTGTATATAGTGTAAGTATAGTGAGTGTATGTGTGTGTAGTGTGTGTATAATGTGTGTGTATAATGTGTGTGTAATGTAAGTAGTGTGTGTATAATGAGTGTATAGTGTAAGTATAGTGTGTGTATGATGTGTGTATAGTGTAATTATAGTGTGTGTATAATGTGTGTATAGTGTAAGTATAGTGAGTGTATAATGAGTGTAAAGTGTAAGTATAGTGTGTGTATGATGTGTGTATAGTGTAATTATAGTGTGTGTATAATGTGTGTATAGTGTAAGTATAGTGAGTGTATAATGAGTGTAAAGTGTAAGTATAGTGTGTGTATGATGTGTGTATAGTGTAAGTATAGTGAGTGTATAATGAGTGTATAGTGTAAGTATAGTGAGTGTATAATGAGTGTATAATGTAAGTATAGTGAGTGTATAATGAGTGTATAGTGTAAGTATAGTGTGTGTATGATGTGTGTATAGTGTAAGTATAGTGAGTGTATAATGTGTGTGTAGTGTAAGTATAGTGTGTGTATAATGTGTGTGTAGTGTAAGTATAGTGTGTGTATAATGTGTGTATAGTGTGTATAGTGTAATTATAGTGTGTGTATAATGTGTGTGTGTAGTGTAAGTATAGGGTGTGTATAGTGTAAGTATAGTGTGTGTATAATGAGTGTATAGTGTAAGTATAGTGTGTGTATAATGTGTGTGTAGTGTAAGTATAGTGTGTTTATAATGTGTATAGTGTGTATAGTGTAATTATAGTGTGTGTATAATGTGTGTGTGTAGTGTAAGTATAGGGTGTGTATAGTGTAAGGATAGTGTGTGTATAATGTGTGTGTAGTGTAAGTATAGTGTGTGTATAATGTGTGTGTAGTGTAAGTATAGTGTGTGTATAATGTGTATAGTGTGTATAGTGTAATTATAGTGTGTGTATAATGTGTGTGTGTAGTGTAAGTATAGGGTGTGTATAGTGTAAGTATAGTGTGTGTATAATGAGTGTATAGTGTAAGTATAGTGAGTGTATGATGTGTGTATAGTGTAAGTATAGTGTGTGTATAATGCATATAGTGTGTATAGTGTAAGTATAGTGTGCGTATAATGTTTGTGTAGTGTAAGTATAGGGTGTGTATAATGTGTGTATGGTGTGTGTATAGTGTGTGTATAGTGTCAGCATAGTGTGTGTATAATGTGTGTATAGTGTGTGTATAATGTGTGTATAGTGTAAGTATAGTGTGTGTATAATGTGTTTATAGTGTATGTATAATGTGTGTATAGTGTAAGTATAGTGTGTGTATAGTGTAAGGATAGTGTGAGTATAATGTGTGTATAGTGTGTGTATAGTGTTAGTATAGTGTGTGTATAATGTGTGTATAATGTGTGTATAGTGTTAGTATAGTGAGTGTATAATGTGTGTATAGTGTGTGTATAATGTGTGTATAGTGTTAGTATAGTGTGTGTATAGTGTTAGTATAGTGAGTGTATAATGTGTGTATAGTGTGTGTATAATGTGTGTATAGTGTAAGTATAGTGTGTGTATAGTGTTAGTATAGTGTGTGTATAATGTGTGTATAGTGTGTGTATAATGTGTGTATAGTGTAAGTATAGTGTGTGTATAGTGTGTGTATAGTGTGTGTATAATGTGTGTATAGTGTGTGTATAATGTGTGTATAGTGTAAGTATAGTGTGTGTATAGTGTAAGGATAGTGTGTGTATAGTGTGTGTATAGTGTGTGTATAATGTGTGTATAGTGTGAGTATAATGTGTGTATAGTGTGTGTATAGTGTTAGTATAGTGTGTGTATAATGTGTGTATAGTGTAAGTATAGTGTGTGTATAGTGTGTGTATAATGTGTGTATAGTGTAAGTATAGTGTGTGTATAGTGTAAGGATAGTGTGAGTATAATGTGTGTATAGTGTGTGTATAGTGTGTGTATAATGTGTGTATAGTGTGAGTATAATGTGTGTATAGTGTGTGTATAGTGTTAGTATAGTGTGTGTATAATGTGTGTATAGTGTAAGTATAGTGTGTGTATAGTGTGTGTATAGTGTGTGTATAATGTGTGTATAGTGTAAGTATAGTGTGTGTATAGTGTTAGTATAGTGTGTGTATAGTGTAAGGATAGTGTGAGTATAGTGTGTGTATAGTGTGTGTATAATGTGTGTATAGTGTGTGTATAGTGTGTGTATAGTGTGTGTATAGTGAGTGTATAGTGTGTGTATAGTGTAAGTATAGTGTGAGTATAATGTGTGTATAGTGTGTGTATAATGTGTGTATAGTGTAAGGATAGTGTGAGTATAATGTGTGTATAGTGTGTGTATAGTGTGAGTATAATGTGTGTATAGTGAGTGTATAGTGTGTGTATAGTGTGTGTATAGTGTGTGTATAGTGTGTGTCTTCCTCCAGCTAGGAGGGAGCTTTTTCTTGTCTTGCTCACTTGAGGTTCCATGTTTTATGTTGTGTTGCTCTTTTGTTCTGTAAATCTGCTTCGTGAGATCAGCTGTAGAAGGTGCTGTACACATCAATCTGATTGATTTGATTCCTAATTAACAGAACATTTGAACTACCATCAAACAAGTATCCACAATAACACTACACATATCCATTCACTATAAAAATATTAATAAAAAATCATGAATGAATAATTTCCTATACTTAAAATATAATTATTACCCCACTGCACTTCACACTCACTTACTGAGCCTACTGACCCATTAGGAAGTGATGGGAGAGTGCGCCTCTAGTGGAGAGCCCTTTCATTCAACACTGAAAACGGGTGTGTTAAAAAATACGATATCCTCTTTTACTTTAACACAATAAACCAGCAAAGTAAAGGTAAAGGTTATTAATAACAACAACAATAATAATACAGATTATAATACGAACGCTAATCTGCTCCTTTCCCGTTGTTTTGTTCCCCACCCGTTTTCAGGCAGCCCCCGCCCTCCTGCGCCAGGATTGGCTCTAGTTCAGGGCTTGTCGGAAAACGGGTGGGGAAAGCTGCGGTTTCTGCCTGCTGCTCTTCCGGGACTGCTGTGGTGTTTTACCGTGGTTTCTTTGCTGTGGGTCAGTTTGTGAGTATTTCTGAGAAACATAACATCCACTGAGACATCGACCAATCCTCTAATGACCAACGATCTGCTGTTCTCGCTCAGAAGTTCTCAATCTGAGAACTTCTGAAGATCTAATCTGCTCCGGACTTTGCCCCACTCTCTGTAGGCCACCCCACCAGGATGTCTGCAGTCCAGATCACCGAGGGGACGGTGAAGGTGGAGATGTGTGGTGGACACCCGCTGTTCTACAGACAGGTTCTCCCCCCTTCAGGAGAGCCCAAACTGTGTGTTCTGCTTCTGCACGGAATCCGGTTCACCTCGGAGAACTGGCTCAGAATAGGAACCCTGACCTCCCTGGCTGAGGCAGGCTTCCGAGCCGTGGCTTTAGACCTTCCAGGTAAAGGGTGGTCTGATCTAGAACCCTTGTGGTGCAGTGAGTGGTCTTAGAGTTACCCTTGTGGCTATCGATAACAGGGTTGTGGGTTCGATTCCCGGGCTCGGTAAGCTGCCACTGTTGGGCCCCTTGAGTAAGTCCACCTCACTGCCCCTAGTTCACTAGTGTGTGAGTGTGTGTTCACTACCACAGATGGGTTAAATGCAGAGGACACATGTCACTGTACACACCCACACACTTACCTTTTGTGGTGGAGGGACCCTGAACTAGGAGGTCTGGGCTTTCCCTACACTAACACGGGTCTAAACCCAAAAGAGTGATTAGACAACATGGGCAGGGCTACAAATGCAGTGCAACCTCCACCCAAACTCATTGCAAAAGGCCCTTTACCTGCTGAAAACAGGTGTCTGTTGGTTCCGATGACCTCAAATGATCAGTAATGATCTGAGACTGAAGGCCTCTATGGTAAGCTTTAAGCCAAATCGCAATTTGGAAGCAAAACCTTGTCAAAAATGGAGCTGTGCCCTATCCACCATCCACAATCCAGATCCAGAGAATTCCACAAGGTTCGTTGGACGTTGTGTGTGAACTCATTGAAGGTTTCTCTTCCTTCAAACCAATCTTCAAACCAAATAATGCCATAAATGATGGGGTTGGTTCCACATTTCGAACTGTTCTGAGATCTGAGATCTTAAACCCCTTCCCAGACTCCTCTGCATCTCCACCCTTCTTTCTGAAGGCCTCAGAGAGCTCTCTGGATCTGGCCATGATGGTGATCTTCACCACTCCCTTCAACCATCAATCAAGAGCCGACCAGACTAAACGTCTGAAGTTTAAATAAGACAGACTACTCCAGAATAATCCTCTCCAACCATGTTCTGATCATCTGCAGCCTTCTTTCTGAAGGCCTCAGAGAGCTCTCTGGATCTGGCCATGATGGTGATCTTCACCACTCCCTTCAACCATCAATCAAGAGCAGACCAGACTAAACGTCTGAGGTTTGAAATAAGACAGACTCCTCCAGAATAATCCTCTCCAACCATGTTCTGATCATCTGCAGCCTTCTTTCTGAAGGCCTCAGAGAGCTCTCTGGATCTGGCCATGATGGTGATCTTCATCACTCGCTTCAACCATCAATCAAGAGCCGACCAGACTAAACGTCTGAGGTTTGAAATAAGACAGACTCCTCCAGAATAATCCTCTCCAACCATGTTCTGATCATCTGCAGCAGATGTCTGAGGCTTTGGATGTAGTAATAAATGTGGAGGTGTCCTCAAAGACATGTCGTCTCAGGATTGTTCAACTGGAGATCAAATGTCTAGGTGTTTAAATATGTTAAAAGAGACCCAGAAAACCTTACAAGACATTTATTCTGGTATTTAGCCAGTTCACCAACCTTATCCAAAGTACCTTCATCCCAAACAAACGTGGGTTCTTTAGTAAAGGCAGTGGTTACATATAGAAGACAAGACAACGCAATGAACCATTTGGATGTTTAAATGGTTCTTAGGCTGGTTCAGGGGTTCTTCTCTATGATCTTCTGAAGATGCTTATTTAAAGACCCTTTTAAAATGTTCTATGTACCGCCAATATGGTTCCACTGTTGCTGCCAGTGCTGAGCCTGTCTCTAACACCTAATGTCTTAGCTCTGTGGTTATGGAGTTATAGTAAGTTCACCCCGTTACCTTGTTTCCTCTGTTCCTCCAGGCCTGGGTCAGTCTAAAGCCGCTGAGCCCCCTGCTCCGGTGGGTCAACCGGCCCCTGGTGAGTTTTTGAGGCAGGTGTGTGAGGGACTGGAGACTGGGCCTGTGGTGGTGATCAGCCCCTCTCTCAGTGGCATGTACTCCCTGCCTTTCCTCTTCCAGCACACGCAACAGGTGAAGGCCTACGTCCCTGTAGCCCCCATCTGCACCGACAAGTTCAAGGCAGAGCAGTACAGTGGCATACAGGTGTGTATGAGGGTGTAAAACCTTGCCTTTCAGATTAGCTGAACTCTGTCAAGGCTTCTGTGCTTCTTTCCCATCCATTACCATCACAAAAACGAATACACCGATTGGCCATTACATTAAAACCACTGACAGGTGATTTGATGTGTTGGCATGCATAAGAATCTGTGCCACTCTGACAAGAGCCAGCCCACAAGAGGGACCTACACACACTTAGGGAGGTGGGTTTAATGTTATGGCCGATTGGTGTATATTGTTAGAATGTTGATATGTAGATTTTAGTCTTTCACACAACCTGATATGAACCAGTAGGTGGGCTAGAGGGTTATGAAGCCCCCCAGCATTGAACTGTGGAGCTGTGGAAGAACTGTGTTCTCTGGAATGATGGTTGCTGCTCCATCTAGTACTGTTGAAATGTGTTGAGGAGTTGGGGATGATGAGGTGGGGTAGTGATCACCCAACATCCTGACTTCACTAATGCTCTCATCGCTGAATGCAATCAAATCCTCACAGCAATGCACCTACTGTAGCCAAAATCTAGTAGAAAGCCTTCTTCACTGGACAGTAGAGAGAGTTACTCTTTCTACTGTTACAGAAGCAGGATCAACCCTTTTTAATATCCTTGGTTTCAGAAGAAACATTGAATGAGCAGGTGTCCCAATACTTTCGTCATGTAATGTATACCAGTAGAGTAAACAAATAGTGGTGATGAAGGTTATGAGAGGGGTTTTTACTGTGTTTCTCCACAGGTTCCAACTCTTATTGTGTACGGAGATCAAGACACTCAGTTAGGCGAGGTGTCTCTGCGTAACCTGAGCAACCTGCCCAATCACAAAGTGGTGGTAATGAAGGGGGCCGGGCATCCTTGTTACCTTGATGACCCAGAGACTTGGCACACATCCATCCTGGAGTTTCTGAAAACTCTGGTGTAGTCTTATACCCACCATATGACCAGGATACAAGTTCAACTTAAGCCTTTAAAATAATCATATTCATAATGAAATACAGTGCTGTGCAAAAGTTTGAGACACCTGAAAAGAGCAGTGAGTGTTTCCCTCCTCAGTTAAACACTGATATTAGAATAAACACTAATAATAACACTCCTACCGAAAGTGCTGGTGGTTCTCCATCACTGTGTTCATCATTAGAACATCTCCAAAGTTCTCCTCTCTCATGGAGTCTAGTATTATTTCGAGTTCTCCTCAGATCAACACCTGGTTTGGTGGTAAATCAGGGCTTAATGATGGTAAATCAGGTGAGCTGCTGCTGCTGATGATGATGATGATGGAGTTGATTGAACACATCCTCCACGCTGTGCTGGACTGGGAAGGGGGCGTCCAGGAGAAACCTGGAGGAACCGAGCTCTGCTCTTCAGACTAGATCTTCACCGACAAGATCTCACTACTTTCTTCAGAATGAGAAGCTCTTGTTCCTTATTGTTACTGGATTTATGTTCACCTGCATCTGTTCTGATGAGAGCTGGAGGTTCTACAGTAAAAACTCTCGTATTGCTGAGAGAGATGATGTATAATAATGAGCTTAGGTGCCTAAAACCTCTGCACAGTTCTGTATGTTTCTATTGTCATTCATTAAATTCATTCATTTATAGGATACAAGGTGTAAGGGAACTTTCTACAACAGAATGAAAGTCGAAAAATCTCTAATAAACACTAATGTGAAATTAATAATACAAGACACAGACTAATAGACCATAATAATCAAATGTAAGTATGAGTAACTGTACTGTAACTGCCCTATAAGACTATACTAACTGAAGGAATTAATGCCTAGAGTATAGGAGTATATTGCCTGCAGTATATTGCTATAGATCTTCCTCCTAAGGGGCTCCAGCTCTTACTCATTCATCTGATTGAAATATATGATTGACATCAATCAGCCATTACATTAAAACCACTGACGATGAAGTGAGTACCAATGATTATCTGGTAACAGTGCCACCTGACAAGGGGTGGATATATTAGGCAGCAGGTGAACAGTCAGTTCTTGAGGGTGATGAAGGTGGTAGAGTCAGGAAAAATGGACAAGCATAAGAATCTGAGCCACTTTGACAAGAACCGAACTGTGATGGATAGAGGACTGGGTCAGAACATCTCCAAAACGTCAGTCAGTGAGAGTACCTGCCAGAAGTGCTCCAAGGAAGGACAACCTGTCATGGGCCCCTTCAACTCATTGATGCTGATCTTAATATATTTTCTTGAAACTTAATATATTACATTTTGATACATTTAGACTATTTCCAAATAATTACATACCCCACCCCAAGAAAAAACAACAATTTAATATTTGGAATATGCCTTATTTAAAAAAAATGTCTACTTTTCATATTGTATCTCTAAATTATGACTTATTTTCTTTACACCCCACCAAAAAAAGTGTATAATGTGTGTGTATATATGCACACACATTTATTTCGGCATTGTATTTTGAAATAATTTTGTCTTTTTTCAGATTACATCTTGAAATAATTGCACACTTTGAAATTCTGAGTTTGTATGAAGAACAGGGTGAAAGGAGGCTGATAAAGTGAAACAGCTGGATCCAGTCTGGAGTTATAGAACTACACAGTGCTCCTATGTGTTCAGTGGAGCTGATATAATGGACAGGGTTCATTCCAAACCAGGGGTGGTCATAACAATGTTCCTGTATAATGATGGTGTATATATTTTCTCAAATGTTTGACAAAGTATTTTTAAATAATGACATTTCCCAGATACATTGTAAAAAATACTGTTTTTTTAAATAATAACACACTTTTTCAAAAAAATGTATCTTGAAATATTTACATATTTGTTATTTAAATCTCTAAATCTCTACTTATTATTTTGAAATAACTGATTTCTTAAACACTATACAGTCAGTGGAGCTGATATAATAGACTGAGTTCATTTCAAACCTGGGGTGATATGATAATAATATTCTGATATGACTGTGACTGTGTATACGTTTTCTAAAATGTTCTATGTATTTTTTAAAATAATGATATTTTCCCAATAAACATTGACCCAATAAGTTTTGACAGTTTTTTCCTCAAATAACAACACTTTTCCAAAAATGTGTATCTTGAAATATTTACATATTTTGTATAATTAATTTATGAAAAAAGTACTTTTTTAAAATAAAAATTGCAAAATGTCTGCTTATTTTGAAATAACTGATTTCTTAAACACTTTACAGTCAGTGGAGCTGATATAATAGGCCAAGTTCATTTCAAACCAGGGGTGATCACAATAATATTCGGACATGACTGTGTATACATTTTCTAAAATGTTCAATGTATTTTTTTGAATAATGACATTTTCTCAATAAATTTTGACTTAATAAGTTTTGACAGTTTTTTTTCCCCAAATAATAACACACTTTTCCAAAAATGTGCATCTTAAAATATTTACATATTTCTATAATCACTTTTTAATTTTTTTTTATATAAATTGCAAAATCTCTACTTATTTTAAAATAAATTACCGTTTTCTTAAACACTTTACAGTCAGTAGAGCTGATATAATTGGCCGAGTTCATTTCAAACCAGGGGAGATCACAATAATATTCTGACATGACTGTGTATACATTTTCTCAAAATGATGACGCAGTATTTTCAAATAATGACATTTACCCTCAAATTTCAGTTGCCTTGGATACCACAGCACACCTTCAGAGCCTCGACGGGTTCAGAGATGCTTTGGCGGCACAAGGGGGACTACAACAATATCAGGCAGGTGGTTCTAATGTTATGGCTGATCTGTGTATAATGTGAGTGAAAGACTGATATGTAGCTGTTGGTTTTGCACTCAAAAAATAAACAGCACACACTGGACTGAAGTGAAAAATATGAACATTATTTAATAACTGATTCTCTGTAATAAACAATTTGAAAATATTTTACAAGGAGTCACAGACACAGTATTTTACAAATGTTTTCCCTCATCTTTTTTTTTTTGTTAAGTTACTGTACAAAAGAATGGAGCAACATAGATCCAGTGTCCAAAGAACCGGAGCGTTTCGCTCCCCACACACGATCCAACAAACGAACAAAATAAACTCCCACTTTGAGATCAGACCTCAGACTCATGATGATTATCAGCAGTACTGTAATCCTATTTTTTATTTTTTTTAGTCGTTAATGTTCTTATTTTTTTAAAACCTCACTTAATGTTAAATTCAGTTTCACCTTTTTTACGGATTTCTTTTAATTTTTTTTCTTATTCTTTTTTCACACATTTGTCACGGAGCACCAGACTAAGGACTACAGAATCACATACACACACGTCTCTCCCAAGGAAACGCACCTACTCCGTTGTTGCTAAGGAAGGGGAAGGGCCCCACTCTCCGAACTACTTCCTCCCGTTATCTTCTGTCTTTTTTTATTGAATACTTCATTTTTTATTTTTATTTTTTGACAAAAAGCAAAATTCTTGAACCACTGAAACAACAAGGACCTCCAGTGTTCCAGTGTTATTGGAATTGTGACACAGACACACACACATACACTCAGTGTCTTGCCAAAATGTGTTACCATGGCTCAGGCAGGTCTTGAGGCAGCCCTGCCTTCACTCCCAGTTTTAGGAATAACTGAACATTCTCTTTTTTCCGAAAAGCCTCCAGAGGAACAAGGAGGAGCGCGGGTTTGACGACAGGATGGAGGATAAGGCATTCATTCTTCTCGACCGTCTAGTCAGAGTTCTGCCCTCGCACGTCGCTTTTACAGCCGGACGGGAGGAACACGTTCGGAAGGGTAACAGATTTTGACGTGACAGTTGGTCATTCACAGGTCACACAGCATGGACAGGTTTCTTACTCAGCCAACAGGGGAAAGCCAGAAAACCAGGCCATGGCCTTGGCTTACACAGTGGTAAACATCCACCTGCCACTGTGTGTGTGTTGATGTGTTTGAGGGGTATGATGCTGTTTATGGAAGGGGGGGGGGGGGGGGGGGGGGGGTTATCATTAGAGTCATTGACATGAGTTCTATGGAAGCCTGTATCTTATTATAGCCAGGTCTCTTACTCTGATTCGGGTAACAGTATGTCAAAATTTGGACTGATATTAATGAGTTTTGATTTAATATCTCAGAAAATTACTTAGATTTGAACTTACTGTAAATGTTGATATAATGACTTATTTTCTCACCATTTTACTTGGTATTTTGAAATTTTAAATGTTTGACTTAGTATCTTAATATGATTATCTACATATTTTTTGGACTTGATATATTGAAATTATTATATTTTATAAACATTTTGACTTGATACTTGTTTTCTTTGATTTGTGACTTTGTACATTGCAATAACATTTTCCAAATGTTGACTTAAATCACACTTTCCCAAATATTACTTTAATTTCTTAAAATAATTACTTATTCTTTGGTATTTTGAAATAACATTTCTGAATTAGTATCTCAAAATAATGCCCTTTCTTAAAATGTATATTTAGTATTGTATAATTGTCATATTCCCTCTGACATTTTACTTAGTATCTCGAAATAATGACTTATTTACTCTAAATTTGGACTTTGTAAATTAAATTTAATTCTCAGAATTTTCCAAATAATGACACACTTTCTCTAAAATTAGTATCTTGAAATATTTATTTATTACTTCTTTCTTAAAAGTCAAATTTATAGAATTATATAATTATATAACTTATTTTTCTATACATTTTAAAAGTTCTACTTAGTATTTTAACTGTTTTCCTTGTCAAATTCTTTTTTCTTTTTTCTTTCTTTTTTCAAATCTTTGAATTAGTATCTCAGAAGAATTTTTAGTATTTTCAAATATTTATTAATATTACATTTCCAAAGCTTACCCTTAGTATTCTTGAAACCTTTGTATAATTGCTTTGAATGAATGAATTGAACTTTTGCAGATTTCCTAGTTCAGAATCGATGTGTATTTTCACTAAATGTTACTTGTAGGTCAAAATGTCATACTGCTATAAAATCAGAGAAAGGACCCCCCCCCCCCCCCCCCCCCCCGGTTAACCTCCTTCAGGCAGGAATGAGCTTCCATAGAGTTCAGTCATGACTTGCTTTGAGGTGTATATGGTGCACAAAGACAGCAGGTTTTAACAGCAGGCCTGCAGTTACAGCATAAGTAGGAAATGGTGAGTGTTCATGCTCACGCCCCAGTGATGACATACGCTGCTGTGGATTATCTATCCGCTATACCAAACGTTGATCAGTGCTGCCGGTGATGCCGTGCCAATGTTCTTAAAATGAGCCAAATTACAAAAAAGAAAAAAGAAATAGCCACAAACTCGAACTGCATGACAGCACATAGCGTTAGCATCAGTGACAAGCAAGCGCAGTGTTCACCTCAGAATACACTCTGCTGAGGAGACGTCGTACTACATCACTCGTAACACACAGCAGGGGGATGTGATCACATGTAAGGGCCAGGTTATGCAGAAGAGACCCTGCTGTAAAACCCAAACCCTTCCTAAAACGCGTCTCTTGTTCTGAATAGGCAGGAGGAGGCGGACTATAAAGGGGGACAGGGGGGAATGAAGGGAAATGGAGAGGCGGGAAGATGTAAAGAAGGCAGAAAGGGAGCAATTACAGGGAGACACAGCGGGACGGAAAGTCCGGGGAGAATCGTAAAGAAGTGTGACCATTCTAATGTACAAAAGGCAAAGAAGCTGAATTGCAAGCTGAACTGGAGACAAAAGACACGTGAAAAACATTCTTCTCACACCTGCGAAACGGGACACGTTACTCCTTCTCACCGATAATGACAAAACACCCAGGATGCTTTCTTTTTTTATCGCTTTTTTTTCGTAAATAAAGTCACCTATTTTCCAGCTGATTACAGCAAACACTGCATCAGTTGCTGCTGCATTGTAAGCAGACAATACATACAAGGTGCACACACACACACACGCATACACACATACACCCACGCACACACACACACACACATTCACAAAGAGCATTACAGAGGCCTGCAATGGATGCGGGCCATTACGAGTAGCCAGTTCAGCCACTCCACATGTAACTGAACACACATACCGAAGCGCATCACAACCCAGAAGACCTGAAAATGAAATAATAGATAAATAAATAAATAACAAACAGAACTCAAGTCCAAAAGTCCTCAACAGTCACAGCGTTGTGAAGAGAGTTAAAGAAGAGAAGACTCCACAGTGAATTACATTACTTTCACCAGTGTGCAGTATATACTATTGATTGCCTCTGTGGTAGGTCTACAGAAATGGACACCAGACGCCCTTTAAGATCAAGAAACACCCGATGCTCCTCGTTCTAACTGATAGATACTGGAAGTTTTCATGGTTAGAGATCCTGAAGATCCTATGGAATCTAATTTAGGGGGGGGGATGAGAGATAGCTGCTTTAACAGAAGGTCCCCAGAACAACAGTTGGCTACTTCTGGTCTGGAGGCTATGGCAAAATATTCTTATATGACTCAAAAACACTAAAGCATCAGTCTGGTGTTTCTATGTGAAGTTACCAACTCTTAACTTTACAGAAGGCTCAAAAGCAAGGCGTTATTTTTGAAGAAAGCGCTGAAGCTTTTGTGGGAATATGCTACTCTAATGACACTGTAGCTCAACTGCTTTACTGCTCAGCTTTTCCAACACCCAAGTGCATCAAGGCACGACAGAGGAGGGGGTGGTAATATTGGAGATACTGATAATGATAAGTGATGCCATAGAAGAAGTACTTGTGGTTCCATAAAGAAGCATGTTAGTAATAGAGATGTGTGAAGGGATGACAACGAAACCTTTAGAGGTCATTTATTTTATTAGTTTATTAGTTTATTAGTTGAATTTTTCCTATTTTCTTTTCCCAATTTGGTACTGTCGAATAACCCACCTGTTCATAACCCCCTCTAGAACCAGCAATGCTCCCGATATCAGTCGACACGCTCAGAGGAAAGTGCCGGATGCCAGCCAAAATTGCTTAGGAGTGATGAGTGAAGAGAGCGCCATCTACCCACCCGGCAAAGAACTGGCCATTCGAATTTTGTGAACCCCATGCTGGTCATGGGGGTCCTAGTGGTGGCGTATTAGACCACTGAGCCACTCTGAGCCCATACAAACATGGAACCAAAAGTCTTTCTCTTATGGCGTTGCTCAAAGAACTATTTTTAAGCACTTTTATTAGTTATGAATGTTGTTGCCTTGTGGAAAGTGAGCATTTTTGATATGTGAAGCACCTCATGGACCTGGCTACTACTTATGTTTAGCAGGCTGGAGGTTCTACAGAAGGGGGCGCTATCAGTAGGCAAATAGATTTTGGTGCTTCACATCAATAACACTGCATCATTATTGTTTTTGGACAGTGATATGAGATCAGTTGGGCCCTACGTATAATACACTGTACAAATGACTTCATGTGCTAACGAGCAATTGAACAGTGTTTATTTCGCTCAAATCGACACTTTGATTTAATTTATTATTTAATTCAAAGTGTATTTGAGTTAAATAAACCCAGATCAATTGCTCGAACTTTTTTTATGTGGACAAATGGGCAAAGCATTTTTGTAGTCAGTGTAATCAACGATAACTATAATAGTGTGTGGCTGAGCGAAAATGTGCACCTTAAAACCGACGCCTGAACGTTCCTAAATCAAAACTACGTCAGCAGATGTGCTCCGAATGACAAGACTTAACACTGAATGGCAAATAGTGAAATTTTTTTCATCGCATTAATATTCGCGGACTCATCGTTAGCCAGACCAAGCAGCTGTCAGGAGGAGAACTGGGATAGAGGCTGTGATAAATAAGGTGAGCAGAAAAATGGCCTCACTCTCCACGCAGGGCAGAAGCATGGAGGATTCAGACTGCCGATGTCCGAGGACAGGTGGGCCGCGCGTCCCTATTCGTCTCGTCTGAAGACACCACCTGAAGTTCTCAGTGTGACTGCACCCAGATTCTCCTCTACGTTTACAGACCAGTCTAACAGAAAGATTTGCCTTATGAAGCCCTTATGACTAAAGAAAAGGAGAGCGAATGAGGCGAATTGAAATACAGGCCTGGTCTCTACTTCGAGGTCTTTCCTTCCTCCTGACCGCATCTGCTGTTCTACCATGCAAGTTGCTTTTCTCCCGTTTTTCTCCTCGTCCTAGTTTGGCTAAAAAAATAAGACCACGCAAACAAGTCTATCTCATTTTGGCAAGAAGTAGATATAGTGCATAAATAAACAAATGATATTTTTCATTAATAACATCTATCGTCTTCCCTCTCTGGTTATATCCTAACATATGGAGGTATGCTTTAAATACTCACAGGTTGTTACTCGTTGTTTTTTTTCGTTAGCTGATTAAAGTTCAGTGATTGCGTTACTGATTTGCTAGAAAATGGCAGAAGGTTCTGTAGCCCCATGTCAAATTAGGCAAGCGGCAGACCAGTGGAACTGGACTCTAACTGGCCTGGAAAGGATGAAGATGAGGAGGATGAGGAGGATGACTTGAACCGTAAAGGCAGAGTCCGACAAAAGCTCCATCCCCCCCCCCCCCTGCGTCCGTAACGGCAGGTTGCGCAGCGAGGGAACGATCCATTTTCTTCTGCACTGCCACCTCACCTCACCCCGCCTCAACCCCCATGACGTCGGTTGGTCCTTGACGGTCATCTTCTCTCCCACCATGGCTTCTGCGCCGCCTGGCGGTCGGATGCGTCGTTGGCTTCCTCAGCTTCTTCTTCTTCCTCAAAGAAACTTCTAGCTCCTCCCACGAAAAAAGCTGCTGATTGGCAGGAGACGATAAAAGTTCTGCAACGGTCACTAAGCAACAACCTGTGAAGCTAAGTGGATGAAGCAGTATGCCGGGCTTCCGTATTAAGGGCAGCGGGAAGTCCCTTTAATACCTATGACTAGAGCGAGGGGAGATAAAGGAGAAATGCAGAATTACAGAGAGGAGAGGGACATCGGCAGAGGAGGAAGTTAAAGGGAGAAAGGCAAAACGTGGGGGTGGGCCACCAGAGAGAGGAGAGGGAGCTGGAGGAGGAGTAAAGTGTAGATGGACGGGCGGAAGGAGAATCCTCGCCCGCAGTCCGTTGTGTTCTCCTGGAAAACAGAAAGAAGAACGAGCTTTAGAGGATTTTAGGAGCAGTGGTGAACTGTGACAGCGCTAGGCCTGCACCTCTATTTCTGTTACAGCCCCTATGGGATTCGGGTAATATGTTAGCGCTGAGCTAATGCTGGTGCAAATGAATTTCTTGGCTGTTCTACATTAAATATGAAAAAAATAAACTGTCCAATCAGGACTTTCTGTGGATAGAAACAGGCTTCTTCATTGGATAGGACTTCAGGAGCTGGACTGAAGGCCTTACACATTAGATTCATTACCAGCCAAATTAAAATGTGACTGTGAAACCAATCATACTTCATTCTGTACTGGGACCAGTTGTGAGATAAACATCACCCAAGGCCTTTGGCAAGTGCTAGGGTCTGTCCACACGTACCTGGATATATATATATATTTTCCCCGTCCACATGATAATGCTGTTTTTGGTCACTGAAAACTCAGTTTCTTAAAAACACTCTCCCAAGTTGGTCATTTTTTAAATTCTGTTTCCAGTGTGGTCACGTGGACAGGGGGAAAATGGAGCTTCACGAAAACGCCACCGTCACAACACCTGCATGTCTCTGGCTGTGTATCATAGTTGGTACACAATTCAGTTTTAAGACCTCTATTACTACTAATAATAATGTATGAGAATTCAAAAAACAACTATTAATGACATAAATAAGATCAAATCAAATCACATCAAATCAAATACATGTTTTCTGCTCCCTGGTGGATTATTTGTGCACTGCATGCCCCAGAAAATTCATTTTTCTAAGTTTGAAATGAGTCCTGCACTATGCAAATTTAACGAGTTAAGTAAAGGCTTAAACTGTTTTCTATGTTTGTTTAAAAAACATCCTGCTGTGAGTTATACATTTCAGATGTATCAAATATAACACAAAATAAAATTCAGATATGCAAAGATATGCATATATGTTGTTTATTTTATTTTATTTATTTATTTTTAACTAATTGGTCAGAAGGTCAAACACTCCAGTTTTAAGGAATTTGAATTTCCTGGTTATTTGATCTATTGTTTGATGGTTCAGGCTGTAAAGGGTTAAGTAAAGAGCCCTGGTGTAAAACTCACACAGTTCTAACATGTAAAAGTGAGACTACTCCTGGGTTCACAGTCAGTGAGGTATCTAAAGCTACGTCCACACGTATCTCCAAGTGTGTGAAGGAGCGGTATCGCAGGTCCTTCCTTCCTGCTGCCGCCAGACTCCACAACCAGCACTGCTCCCAGCGGACCACATACACACACATGCTCAGGAAACTGAGGTAACAATGTAAAATACCCCCCCACCACCCCCCACCCGTGAACTAAGAGTCAATAATCTGTAAATAATATTGTTATTGCTTTTACTTCTATTATTTATATTGTGTATATAGTGGTAATTTATCTACGTTTTTGCATCTGAGTGTCTTGCTATCCCTTTCTGCTGTGACAATGAGAATTTCCCCACTGTGGGACTAATAAAGGATTATCTTATCTAATCTTATCTCATATCTTATCCGGATATTAAAAAAATATATATATCCATTCTTTCAAATATTTCTGTCCACACAGAGATGAAAATGCTTACTAGCTCTATACGGGGCGGCAGCACCTCAAAGAGAGATATCAAAACACCATAAGGAAGGAAGACGAAAACACAGAGGTTTAATCCCAAATGACACACTACTCCCTATGTAGTGCACTATGCAAGTCACAAAATAACGGATTCTACATCTAAATAGAGCATTAATATATACCTTTAACAGACACATAACATTATGGACATTTATTTAAATCGGGTGCTGTCTGCGTGTAGACGTTGTAGTTATATATATATATATATATATATATATATATATATATATATATTATATATGAAGTTCACTATATAGGGGGTAAGTATTTGTGATTCAGCCAGAGACATTCATGCGTTGTGATGCCGGTGTTTTCATGAAGCTCCATTTTCCCTGTACATGTGAGCACACTGAAAAACAGAATTTTAAAAAACGTCCAACTTGGGAGTTTTCAGTGACCAGAAACAGCATTTTAATGTGGACAGGAAGACAAAACTTTCAGGGACGTGTGGACAGACCCTAACACTTTTTAAAAAAAGCTTGGGTGATGTTTATCTCACAACTGGTCCAAGTACAAAATAAAGTATGATTGGTTTCACAGTCACACTTTATTTCGGCTGGTAATGAATCTAATGTGTAAGGCCTTCAGTCCAGCTCCTGAAGTCCTACCCAATGAAGAAGCCTGTTTCTCTCCACCCAGACAACAAACAGAAAGTTGGGTTTAAATACAACATTCTCTGATATACTAAATAATTCATTATACTATTTTTTAGTATTTTTAGAAATCATTAGTTCTTCTCTTAAGGCCTAGACGCCCCTGAGGGTTCCCCACTGGATTTTAGCATGAATTAATTGAATCACATGGTTTCTGTCACACAAAAAAATAAAAAAATAAAACAACATTTCTGCGGTTTTTCACTTTTGAATCTGACAGATTTTCTTCACATTGTTTTAAAACCTGATGACGTATATCAAATCAAATCAAATTTTATTTGTCACATACATAGTAATACACAGTATAACTTGCAGTGAAATGCTTTTTTGATAGTCTGCCCACATCAAAGCTATTCAATAAGATCTAAATTTAAACTTAAACTAAACCTTAACTTAATGAAATAAAGTGCAAAAAAATAAAAATAAATCAAATAAAAGTTACATTTAGTTTAAATTAAAGTTTAAGTTAAATTAAGTTAAATTTAAATTAAAAATAAAATATAAAAATATGAAAATATAGAAATATAGAAATAAAAGAAGAAGAAAAAAAAGAAAAGAAAAGAAGAAAAGAAGCAAAAGAAGAAGAAAAAAAAGAAGAAAAGAAAAGAAAAGAAGAAGTAAAAGAAGAGTGTATGTGTGCATACGTACTGCAATGTTGTAATCAAAGCATTTGGAGGGTCCTTTTCTATACCGAGGTGGTGGCATGTCCATACAGGGATCTTCTTGCTTGACTGAACGGAAGATGTTAAAGAAGTTCTTACCCACATCAGAGCTACCAATCAATTCTGTTCAATTCAGAAAAACCTGACTAACTTTAATAAGAAGAAATGAACGTTAGCTACAGCTTTAAGGTTAGCTACAGCCAGCTGGGTCAGACGATGTGCAGAAGGATACATTCGACCTCATCCTGAGACAATTTCTCTATATCGCAGGTGTTGCAGGGCAGCTTCTCAGCCACCACAAACAGCAGGTTGGTGTTATTTATCCTCTTAGCGTGGATTAATCTGTGGAGCACAAACAGTCTTATTACCCATAACCTCTTCTTCACTGTCTGAGGTCCAGGTGTTTACTAGACTTCAGATCATGACAAACCAATAAGGGCAGCTGAACGCTGCTCAATTATTGCAACCACTTTGATTAATGTATGGTTATTGTAAATGTACTATATACTATAGCTGTAACTGTAATGTATAATAACTGCAAACCATATGTATGGAATTGTGACTGTATTATATATACATTCTAACTGATACTACTATGCATGGTAGCTGTAACTATATGTATAGTAATTGTAATTGTAATATATAACTATAATATGAATAGTAACTAACCATATATATGGTAATTATGACTGTAAGTGTTACCATGTGTATGGTAATTGTGACTGTACTATAAATTATACCTGTTACTACTACAGTATGTATGTAATCATTGTCATCATCATAATAACGATGATAATAATAACCATACTACTACTAAAAATAATAATAATCATTGTCGTAATAATAATAATAATAATAATAATAACAACAACAATACTACTACTGCTACTACTACTAATAATAATAATAATCATAGTCATCATCATAATAACAACAATAATAATAATAATAACAATACTACTAATAATAACAACAATACTACTACTGCTACTACTACTAATAATAATAATAATCATAGTCATCATCATAATAACAATAATAATAATAATAACAATACTACTACTACTAATAATAACAACAATACTACTACTGCTACTACTACTACTAATAATAATAATAATCATTGTCATAATAATAATAATAATAATAACAACAACAACACTACTACTAGTACTACTACTACTAATAATAATAACAATACTACTACTGCTACTACTACTACTAATAATAATCATTGTCATAATAATAATAACAACAACAACACTACTACTACCACTAATAATCATCATCATAATAACAACAACAACAACAATAATAATAACAATACTACTACTGCTACTACTACTACAAATACTACTACTAATAATCATTATCATCATAACAACAACAACAATAATAATAATCATAATCATAATCATAATCCAGACAATTCAGACATGCTTTAAGTTGGATTTTTCTTCTATTATTCTGTTTATGTACATTATTCCCTTTATTAAAAATTGCTAGCCTTGCTAACATTACCAAAGGTACTGAATGAGTCACCAAAACACAAAAAGTCTGTAAAATCATTCAGGTTTCAAAAAGAGCCAAAACTGATTCTGATACCAATCTCCTTCAATCAGGCGTATCTGACCTTGAGCAGTTGTCACAGTCCTGCACTATGCTGTAGGAACTGCTGACATTGCCAAAGTAGAACTGTGTCTGTACTGTGACACAGTTGGTTTCCCTGGAGTCCATGCTGTCTGCTTCAACTTCATCTACACACACACACACACACACACACACACACATTGGATATAACATTATACAAGACTCTTTACTCTTTACTTCATCAGTAGCCACAGTTTGTATTCCTCATCTCCTGTACATACCTGTAATGAACCAGCTGTGGTAGGCAAACCCGTAGAGCATCTGCTGGAAGATCGACCTGCAGCGAAAAGACATGGAATGGTCATGCTCCTCATTTAGCAACACACACAATGCTTCCTGTGTTGGAGATTGTGAATATGAATGAGACTCTCAAGCCAGGCTACGTTTGCAGCATGTTTGAGGAATGTTTTCTCACCAAGCTGCTGCTGATGTCCACCAAGCCACGTTCAGTAAGTCTGCGATAGTGGGCTGGAAAATAAGAAGTTCAAGAGTTCAATCATAACATGGATGTTCTCTCATTTATCCACATGCTGTAGCACGGATCCGCGTCCATTCGCTACTTGGAACTCACCACAAAGACCCCTCGAGGAGCGGCCCCAGTGTTACTGCTCGGGACAGGTTCGCACACCGACTGGAAGTCAAAGGACTGCTTGCGCTTGTAGAAGGAGTTGTTGTAAAGCGCGTACATCAGGGCTGGGTCCACCTCGCTGAAGAACATGCCAATCTGTGGAGAGGAAAGAACGGGGTTCTGAACCTCAAACCCATCTGAAAATGTGTGAAGTTTGTAAATCTCCATTAGAGAGTCCAACAAGTCTCCTCCTGACCTTGTTCACGTCGTTAATTTGATTGGACATGATGAGGAAGCCACCGTCATCTATCAGGTAACACAGCAAGTCCTACTCAGGCAAACAGACAGAACAGATGAGGGAACTGGGTTTTGGGACCCAACAGAATACAGTACATATGCATTTTAGAGGTGTAGTTAATTTATTTATTATATTTTTTATTTCATTAATTGAAAGGAAGTGGTCTCTACCAATTCTTTCTGAGCTTTTGTTTATTTTGTCTTAAATAATTAAATATACATAAAATAAAATAATATATAAAAATAAAAGAAGTTATAAATAATTTAACAAGAATAATATATATAAATAATAAATAAAATAAATAAATAATAAAATAAAATAGAAATAATATAATAAAAGACTACATACTACAATAATATATATATATATATATATATATATATATATATATATATATATATATATATATATAAAATGAAATGAACATTGAAATGGAATGATTTACATATTAAAAGAAATATAGATATTAAATAAAATATAGATCACAAATAAAATATACATAAGAAATTAAAATAAATCTTTTTGTAAAATGCTTGTATGTGTCAGGAAGTTGTTTAACGCTACCATTTTTCACATCTGCATTAATGTGGAAGTGTTTGAAAGGCCTACTGTAAAAATCAGTCTGGATTACAGTGGGACAGAGAACTCTGCTGAGATACCTCATGAGCCTCACAGTCCATCTCACAGCCACTGGTCGGTCCACACTGAGGAAAATAAAAGCACACCATGAATCAAATCACTGTACATTCAGCTTCACTCTTAAAAATAAAGCTTCCACAAACAGCTCTGAGAGGTGCTACACAACCCAAGACCCTGAGAATTTGGTTTCTGGTCCTGGATTTCACCACCCCATGCCTGCATTCACTGAATTCACACCTATGCATCTCATTCAGAAGGTTCTCTAGCAGTGGTTCTCAAATCGCTCTTCTGGAACCCCTAAATGGTCCACAAACGGGCTCTATCCATGTACACTACATGTCCAAATGTTTGTGGACTCCCCTTCTGATAAATGGATTCAGCTACTTTAAGTAGATGTGCAAATGCACACATACAGCTTGTCTAGTCCCCATAGAGACGTATTGCCAATAGACACCATGTTGTCTAATGCCAGGCATGGGCTAAATAGAGGGGTATTGAGCTGTGGAGCAGTGGAAGAATTGTGTTCTCTGGAATGATGGTTGGTGCTCCATCCAATAATTCTGGGATGAGTTGGGGATGATGTGGTGGGATGGTGATCATCATCCAACATCCTGACCTTACTTACACTCCTGACCTCACTAATCCTCATAGCAATGCCCCTTCATAATCTAGTAGAAAGTCTTCTTTCCTGGACAGTGAAGACAATTACTCCAACAACAGCAGGATCAGCTCTTTTAATAGCCTTGATTTCAGAAGAAACAATGAAAGAGCAGTTGTCCCAATACTTTTGTCCATGTTGCGAGTTCATTGGAGATATTATCTGGATTAACTGGGGATCCTTGAGGAGTGGTTTGAAAATCTCTGATTTGAAGAAGCTTCTACTAAAATGTTCTTCAGGAGAGCAAAAGTGATTCTTCTATGGTCCAGGTCTTCAGATCTGGACCTTGAATCCTGTTTCCAGTCCTGGGTTTTGTTCTCATTGGAGGTGAAGGGGAAAGGTTTACCTTTGGTGAAGTGTCACACTTACCATGTCCAGGACTGGAAACTAGATTCATAGTCCAGATTTGAAGACCTCTGTTCTAGGGTATTGTATAAAGAACCCTTTTGTAAAGGATTGTAAGGAGTGTTTATACTTGTAGTTGGGTTCCCTCAGTCTGGTTCTGGCGTTCATACATTTGCAATCAAACCAAAAAGGAAATAGGTGACGTATAAAAAAAATATATGATCCTTGAGGATCTTTTGGAGGTTCTTCAGTGTGAAACTGTTGAGGAACCTCTTAAGGTGCTTTGAGGAACCTTCAAGAAGAGGTTCCTCCACAGTTCCTCCACAGTTTCACACTGAAGAACAAAGGTTCCTCGAGATTTTGGTTCTTTTCGCTCCTGTGGCTGTGTCCCAACTCACACATGTCTTCACTTTACCAAGGCAGCTCCAGTAATAAATACAGCTCCAGTAGTGGCTAGGCTTGGCTTGTGCCATACTGTGTATACTGTGGTAGTGTGTGATTTGGGACACAAGCACAGGAACGGCATGACATTGTTGGAGCGAGTAGGGAAGAAGGCTGAGGGCAGGAGTGACCCCGGGCTCGTACACAACTCTGCATCTGGTTCGTTTAG
The DNA here is from genome assembly GCF_030463535.1 of Salminus brasiliensis. Lineage (NCBI taxonomy): Eukaryota > Metazoa > Chordata > Actinopteri > Characiformes > Bryconidae > Salminus > Salminus brasiliensis. The sequence continues at coordinate 38,797,875 of NC_132884.1, read as the reverse complement.
AAGCCTTTGGTTCATGTTGTGTTTATACTTTAAACGAACCACAGCAGAGCCAGCTTGAGAAGCGAGGCCGAGACCCACCAGCTCATCAGGGTTTGTTTTAATTGAACCAAAGCTGAACAGTATAAACACGCCCTTATATGCAGTGTTCCTGTAATTTCTACAATAAGAGCTCGGCCTGCTGCTGCTTTTAAGGGTGCAACTGTTCACATGACCATGTCATATTCCTGCGAAAGGAGCCTCTGATTTGTCTGGTGAAGTTAACTGTGAAGTAAACAGTCTCATTTACTGTGGAAAAGGGAAAAAGGCTGATAAGCAATCCTGCAATCCTGGAGTAACTTGAGGTTAAGTGCCATCATTATAGGCATGGAGGGAGCCCACAAGGTGTTATTTCCCTTAAACGAACCAAGGCTGATTTCTCTGATTGCCAGTAAACAGCAACATCTGAGCTATCCATTACCCAGATTGTTCAGGCCACTTAACAATCCATCATCAAAAACAAACCCACACTCCTTCTCTACACATTTACTCTCTCGCATGTAAAAATGAGAGAAAAGGTGAGTGTGTGTGTGTGTGTGTGTGAGAGAGAGAGTGTGTGTGTGTGAGTGTTTACCATTTGAGAGCCCTGCCGACTGTTGTCTGTGTGGTTACTGGCAAGGATCTTAAATTTTGAAGTCCAGGCCTCGAGGTCCAACTTTACACCCACCACTGAAAGAGAGAGAGAGAGAGAGAGAGAGAGAGAGAGAGAGAGAGAGAGAGAGAGAGGGAGGGAGGGAGGGAGGGAGGGAGAGTGAGGGGGAGAGAGAGTAGCAGCGTAAATGAGAGATCAAGCAAGCCATGAAAAAGTAACCAAACCCAACGAGATTATCACCAGTCTGTTCTCTCATTGAATTCTTCCAGAGATAACACCTGACACCCCCAACGCTAAGATTAAGCACACACTCCACATTTTAATGGAATCTAAAAGAACACCATCTTCCCCCCGGGTGAGAGACGTCAAAGGAGTGACAACAAGACTGGAGGGTCAGTTTGAGGGTAGATAAATGAATGTTAATCCGCAGAGGATGGATAATCCATTCTAATCCATGCTCACCTTAAATCCATTTATACAGATTTACATTATTATATTGTATAACACACACTTAATACAAATATTACTGTCACTGACACCTGTACAGTACAAAAAACTCGGACACGGGGTCATAGCGTGGGGGTCAGCCATGCTACGGTACCCCTGAAACAGTGAGGCTTAAGGGCCTTGTTTCACTGAGTAGAGAGGTCATTAGACCCAATTTACTGGGGCACTTAAAATAATGTTTTATAGTGTTTAATATCTTATAATCCAGTCTGACTCTTCTCCCTGACCAATCAGCTTCCAGCTCCTTTACAACACTGCAGTCTAATTACTTCCTGTGTGTGTGTGTGTGTGTGTGTGTGTTTGTGGTGGTACACACTCTGCATTGGTATCTGTGGTTGTTGTTGGTCCACTGGTGTGTAATAACTGGTTTATAGTGGATGAATGTGCTATAGTGTGTGATTTGGGTTTCTATAGTGTGTGTGTGTGTATTAGCATTAGCGTTAGCCTCCACTCGGTTCTTCAAAAACTCCAAGAAACAAATGAAGAAGTTACCAGCTGGCTTGATGATTCTGGATCCTACGGTGATTTCCACTGCTGTACTGACCAGGACGCCAATGGTGTCATTCTCTGTGTCCTGTAGGAGATTATTCGCTGCACACACACACAACACAAGCTTGATTAGAGATATATTTACTGTCACTGTTACCACTGATCACTGCAAACCGTGGGGTTTCACACACAGGGTTCGGCATGCGGGACCCACACGGGTCGCAAACACTCACGGTTCCGATAGGGTGCCCTGAAGATGTAGCCCTTGTTATCCAGACTGCGACGGTAATAGCTGGCATTGAACGGCTCTGGGTCCTCTTCCCAGGTTTCGGCAGCCCTGACATACACACACACACACACACACACACACACACACACACACACACACACACACACACACAGAAACACAACGAACCAATCACTGAACTGAACCTTCACCCCTAAGGTGGGATCAACACTCTGAGGTTTATCTAAATGAGAAAAAAATTGAAAATTGAGGTCAGACTCACTTATTAGGAAAAATGCGAGTGATGCCTCCATCTGTAGCTGCAAAGACGGCCAAAAACCCATACCTACAGAAAAGAGAGGGAACACACACACATACACACACACACAGTTTATAAGTAAGAAAGTCATGGTTTTAATTCATGCAACTATTAAAGTAGACATTTAGTGCGAGTGTAACCTCAGAAACCTCCAGTACCTAAGTAGTGTGTAGACTGGTGATTGGCTGCCTGAATTACATGCTTTAGGCGCATATAATATATACATTATAATGATGTATAACAGTATATTGTATAGAAATATTTTAAATGTAATTTCAGGAAACCTTGAACGATACCCTGCCCTAGACATAAGTGTACTGACGTGTTGAGATCCTTCGTTTTCCACACTTTCTCCACCAGCTGTCTGATGATGCCCGTGTCCAGGATCAGGTTGTGCAGCAGGAAGTTGTCGCCTGGGTCACAGCAAAGATACACGATTACACAGTTACTTCTGAACACAGCAGAAACACACAGTGCAGTTATTGCTAAGCCAAGCAGCCTGCAGAGGATCTGAGTGAAGCGTTGGAGAGCTTTTGGACTTTGGAAGACTCACATAGTTTGGAGTCCGGTGTGACTTTCTCCATCAGAGCGATGAAGTTGAGCAGGAACTCAGTGTTGTTGCTGGTCAGTTCCAGGTCCCTGCAGTATTCCCTGAGAAGCACACATGTGGGTTTATAGTGATAACACACACACACACACCTTCTCACCTTCTCACCATCTCCAAAACCAATGGAGTGAAGTCCGAGACCACATTATTAACCGTAAATCATCACAGTGTGATCACCACAGTAGGGCATGCTTACAGTTCATCAGTTCTGTAAATCAATGCGTAAATCAACCACGGTTCGACCACATTTACACATCTGCAACGGAGGCACATGGTGCAGACTCAACCAACCAACCCTACGACACAATCACAGCAAAGTGCAGACAGAAAACATGCAGCAAAAGGTTCAGCAAGTGCTGCAACATGCAGGGCGAGTCAGAATCTCAGAGGAAATGGAGCTGAGTGAGTAAATATGGTCCTCAGATGGTCTTTCGCATGTCGTGCAGAACCAAAAAGCTAGAAAAACAGTGTAGGAGCGATGGCACGGTAGGGCGTAGGGCACTGTAGGGTGTAGGGCACCGTAGGGTGTAGGGCATTGTAGGGCGAAGAAAGGGTGATCAAATAAGCACTCTTAAAAACAAAGGTGCTAAAAGTGACCCGATCTCCTGATCTACACACAGATCTTTGATGATGTTTAGGTTAGGGGACTGTAAGGACCACGGCAAAACCTTCAGATTGCACCTCTGCAGGATTTTGAGGTGTGTTGAGGATCATTGTCCTGCTGTAGAAGCTCCTCCTCATTTCATCATTTTACAGATGGTGTGATGATTGCTATCAGAAGTTGGTTCTTTGTATTTGTAATGCAGATGTTTCTGGGAGAAGAACCTTTCCACCTTGTGAAGGTTCTTTAAAGCCTTAAAGGTTCGTCCCACTCACTCACACACCTCAGTTACATGCAATATTTATCCTTCATGGAATCAAAAGGAGTTCTACTACGGCATCCCTCAAAGATCCATTTTTGGCACCTTTATTTTTTAAGAGTGTAGCGAATAAAAACACACAAACGCACACAACAAACACACACACACATTTTGAATGATGACCACTACTATTAATCTCTACCCGCATGTCCATTTGCATCAGGGGTGTCTATACAGGTGTCAGCCTCTAGAGGCAGCGAAGCTTATTATCACTTATAGGAACAATGAATCTATCTACCTATGTGTCTGTCCGTCTGTCCTTCTGTCCGTCTCATATCGTGATGCGTATTGTATCACCAGTCCTCTAAGTTTATCGGTGTAGCATAGTGGATCATTGCCTTCCTTGTGGCACACCTGGGTTCGAGTCCATGGCTAGTGCTAGACTACTAACTCTGCCTGGTCCCACCTGTGTAACATGATTCACATGTTTGTGGACACCCCTTCTAATGAATACATTCAGCTACTTTAAGTTGCTGGCACAGATGTGCAAACACACACACACACACACACAGCTTGTCTAGTGTCTGTTAAGTACTGCCAATAGAATAGGACTCTCTGGAGCAGATGAACATGAACCTACTGGCACTAATGCCAGGCGTGGGCTACTCCTACATGTTCTCTGGAGTGATGGTTGGTGTTCCATCCATGAGGGATGAGTTGGGGTGTTGTGGATGAGTTAGGAATGAGTTGGGGTGTTGTGGATGAGTTAGGAATGAGTTGTGGATGAGTTGGGGTGTTGTGGATGAGTTAGGGAGGAGTTGGGGTGTTGTGGATGAGTTAGGGATGAGCTGGGGATGAATTGGGATGAGTTGGGGTGTTGTGGATGAGTTAGGGATGAGTTGGGGTGTTGTGGATGAGTTAGGGATGAGTTGGGGTGTTGTGGATGAGTTAGGGATGAGCTGGGGATGAATTGGGATGAGTTGGGGTGTTGTGGATGAGTTAGGGATGAGTTGGGGTGTTGTGGATGAGTTAGGAATGAGTTGTGGATGAGTTGGGGTGTTGTGGATGAGTTAGGGAGGAGTTGGGGTGTTGTGGATGAGTTAGGGATGAGCTGGGGATGAATTGGGATGAGTTGGGGTGTTGTGGATGAGTTAGGGATGAGTTGGGGTGTTGTGGATGAGTTAGGGATGAGTTGGGGTGTTGTGGATGAGTTGGAGATGAATTGGGATGAGTTGGGGTGTTGTGGATGAGTTGTGGATGAGTTGGGGTGCTGTGGATGAGTTAGGGATGAGTTGGGGTGTTGTGGATGAGTTGGAGATGAGTTGGGGTGTTGTGGATGAGTTGTGGATGAGTTGTGGATGAGTTGGGGATGAGTTGGGGCGTGTGGATAAGTTAGGGATGAATTGGGGTGTTGTGGATGAGTTAGGGATGAGTTGGGGTGTTGTGGATAAATTAGGGATGAGTTGGGGATGAGTTGGGGTGTTGTGGATGAGTTAGCGATGAGTTGGGGTGTTGTGGATGAGTTAGCGATGAGTTTGGGGTGTTGTGGATGAGTTAGGGATGAGTTGGGGATGAGTTGGGGTGTTGTGGATGAGTTAGCGGTGAGTTGGGGTGTTGGGGATGAGTTGGGGATGAGTTGGAATGTTGTGGGTGAGTTAGGGATGAGTTGGGGATGAGTTGGAATGTTGTGGATGAGTTGGGGATGAGGTGGGGATGAGGTGGGGTGGTGATTGTCCAAAAGCCTGACCTTGTATAAGAAAAGGATTTCTGTGTTTCTGTGTAGGCCTGTATGGGTTGACGTCTATGTGTCTCATTCAGGTCTGGCACAGTCTAGTGATTTCCTTGCTGAAACCCACCCACAACTAACTGCTGAGAAATCACCACACTGTGCTGGACTAAGGCCCTCCAGGACTAGAGTCGGACACCCATGGTTAATGGAAACAAACAACGGCGAAAAATCGACAGATGAGGGTGGACACAAGCAGTCGCGCAGCCTACCTGGGGGCAATCAACACATGTCCCTCTGATTCAAAAGTGTGTGGCAGCAGAGACTCAAAATCTGCAACAGAAAAGGGGCAAGATTATCCGGGGGGAGCGGCGGGCGGAGTAGAGGGAGGACTCTGGGAAAGAGAAAACAGCAGCTGCTCTTCAGGAAGGTGCAGGGACGCAGTGGGGGGACGTTTACCATAGCAACATTGAGGAGTCATGGGGGAAGACTAGCGTTAGCCAATATGGTGCCTCGGAATAGAGTCCTACGGGCTGCCAAAAATGCTTTGGTGTCTCTGTTTGGACTTTGAACAGATTTCCTGCCAATTGTCACTTTTCCTGATGCTTTTTGGACGTCGGAGAACTGGCTCAAGCCTCGCCAGGCCACAATGAGGCGAGTTCTCCGACGCAGCGCCCTCGAGGTGGGGGGAGGGGCTGGTTTTCATATGTCATTTGACAAGTAGGCATCAACATGGCCAACTATTTTGCAGGGAGGTGAGTGAGGCAGGGGTCCTGATGGAGGCGATCACCCCTCAGACCGGCACGGTGGGGAGCAACTCCCCGAGACGCAATGGAAGGAAGTGCACTGCATTGTGAAGGGCAAGTGTCAGGGCAACTTGTCACGCAACCCGGTCTCCATATATGTGTTTTTACACGCATGATATGTTAATGTCTGATAGCTCCTGCATCAGCTGAAGTTCGCTGCATTTCTAACCCCAGTGGTGCCCAGGTAGTGTTCCGCCCACAATGCCTTGCACGTCCAGGTCAGAAGGTTTGAGGAACTAGTGGAGCCGTTGCCGTGTCCGGGGGGTGATGGGCAGAAGGGGTCAAGCTGATGGAAACACAGGGGATCACAGGAGGACGACAAACGAATCAGGTGCCATCACACGCTTCGTCACCAAGACAAGAAAAGAGAGGACCTGAGGGAAACCATGAGGACTGCAGCTACCTACTCTCATCTAAATCTGATGACCTGATCAACCATATATTCAATATCATGCAACTACACTAACGAACGCACTAACGAATACCGATATCTGATGTTTTCAGGCACATACAGTGGCGTGCAATAGTTTGGGCACCCCCAGGTTATAAATTCTGTTGCTGTGAATAGCTAAGCGAGTAAAAGATGACCCAATCTCCTGATCTACACACAGATTTGTGATGATGTTCAGGTCAGGGGACTGTGAGGACCATGGCAAAACCTTCAGCTTGCGCCTCTTGAGGATTTTGAGATGTGTTCAGGATCATTATCCTGCTGTAGAAGCTCCTCCTCATTTCATCTTCGGCTTCTTTTTACAGATGGTGTGATGTTTGCTTCCAGAATTTGCTGGTATTTAATGAACCCATTCTTCTCTACACCAGTCAAATGTTCCTCATGCCACTGGCTGCAACACAAGTCCAAAGCATGAGCAAGAGTTTTCTTTCTAGTGAAGTTAATCTGGCTCCCCAGGGTCCCCAGTGTAAACCTACAAATATCTTATGAAGACCTTCCAAAAGTCTAATAAACATCTGCTGTATTTCACCAGTATTGCTCTCCTCTGGCCCCCAAAAGTGGGTCAGGTTAACGTCAGCATATCCCTGACCAATAACAAGGTTAATATGGCTCGGCCCTCTTTTTAATCCTGAGCAGCGTAAAGTTCTTAAGCTAAAGCTAAACCTAAACCTGGCAAGCTAAAACAACCTGGGAACATCCCTCGCGTCAGCCACCGTCACTTCTCTGCTTCACCACTGAAATAAGTGGCTGGGTGCACAACCCTATGAGCAGTTCTGTTGGAAGGTTTCCTTGGTTTTCCGGATCTCAACTTTCTTTAATTACATTATGAACTGAGGCTATCTTGTTATAGCCTTCTCCTCATCTGTGGGCATTTTTTCAGAGTGTTTGGCAGCTGCTTAGAGGAGCCCAGGGCTGCCGATTGTTGTGCCAAGGGTTGTGGGGTCAGGGTGATTATAAATCTTAGACATTTCACCTGACTGTGAACAAGGCATAGCCCAAAGAAGCTAGTTATGGTCTGAGACCTCGATTAAAGTCATCTGAAAGTGCTAAAATTTGGGGAAATTTGACATTTGACATGGCGCCCCATTTCTTTTTTACTGTAAGACTGTACAAATAACTAAAAATAGACAAATTTAACTAAGAAACATTAAGAATACTGTTTTGTCTTCATACCTTTGAATCAGTTCAGATCTCATACCCAGATAACTATTCACAGAAACAGACATTATGACCAGGGATGCCACTGTATGACTGCCATTGCTGATCCTGGCATGTACACCAGTAGCAACTAAACAGCCCAGCATAGCGTAAAGACCTGCTCTACTGAAGTCCAATAAATACATCACTGAATATGACCTTGAAATATCACTTATGTCTAATCATCTGTCTGATGGTGATGTGTTTTCCATCTCCGTGCACATCCTTAAAGTAATCCCACCACTTAAAAACGGAAGGAGGCCTCCAATTCGCGACATAGCTCATCCTCACAGAACCAGAAAAGAAGCCTCCAGAGGTTTCCTCAGCACTGAGTGAAATCACGGACAGACAGCGCTACGCTCACTACGCTAGCCATGAGCTGATAGAGGACTGTAAAGCGTCCCTGTCACTAACATGAGGACAGATCCAGCCCTTCACCCTGCTCGGGTAGTTCAAACGGGGCAGTAAATTCACAGACTGGGAGGGGTGGTGTAACACTGTCAGAGTGAGAGAGAGACAGAGATAGAGACAGATAGACAGAGGAAGAGAGAGAAAGGGAACAGTGGGAAAAATCACCCGAGGGGAATCAAAAATATTCTTTTGACAGGGAGACATTTTTTCTTTTAGTTCCAACATACAAGTGACAGAAACCTGAATACGGCTTATCCACCTAAACCCAGAGACTGAGAGAGAGAGAGAGATAGAGAGAGAGATAGAGAGAGAGATAGAGAGAGAGAGAGAGAGAGAGAGAGAGAATGTGAGATAGAGAGAGAGATAGAGAGTGATAGAGAGTGATAGAGAGAGAGAGTGAGATAGAGAGTGATAGAGTGATAGAGAGAGAGAGAGAGTGAGATAGAGAGTGATAGAGAGAGAGAGAGAGAGTGAGAGAGATAGAGAGTGAGAGAGAGAGAGACTGTGTATGAGAGTCTGAGAGTGTGAGTGAAAGAGAAACAGAGAGAGAGAGAGAGAGAGAGAGAGTGAAAGAGAAACAGAGAAAGAGAGAGAGAGAGAGTGAAAGAGAGAGAGAGAGAGAGAGAGTTGTGTGTGGGCTGCAGCAGGAGGGTGGGTGAGTGGAGGTAGAGGAGGAGTAAGAGGAGAGTAGGGTCTTGAAGGCAAGGCCGGCAGGGGAACAGAGGAGGCAAGCAGAACAGGTGAAGGTGGGGGTCAGCAGGGAGGTCAGGACGAGGGAACGAGGGAAGAGGGAGAAAGGGAAGAGGAGGAGGAGGAGGAGGAGGAGGTGGACCAATATGGAGTATACTTGCCCGTGGTGTCTTTTACTGTGCGGATCCGTCAGAGAAGGAGTGAGCAAGAAAAGAAACAGGGGGGATCGGGTAAGGGAGGAGGGGGGGTCACAGACAATATTTTATTCAATGACTGTGTTTGAATAAAAATATTGTTTTTCTCAAAAGAAGGAAAACAAATCAAGTCAGTCGAACAGAAATGAGCATGGAACAACGTAAAGCCACAGAGAGCAAACCACAAACTCCAGCACAGAACAGAAACCACAGAGAACACAGCGGATGGAACGGAGCTCAGCGCAGATTTCTGGTCCGGAGGGACGCTGAGGCGTTTCTGAGACACGAGTGATGAAGCACTGAAACCTTAACTCATCAAAACAAAACAGAAATTCACACAAACTGAAGCAGGAGAGGAGCCAGTGGGTCCGAGACTGATAGAGTTCGAGAAACAGACGGAGATGGAATTAATGAAAGTAAGACAGAACCGATGGGGAAGGAACGAAAAAGAGAGAAAGAGGGTAAAGTGTAAAGAAATGAAAGATAAACAAAGGAAAGACAGACGAGGAAGCAAAAATAAGAAAGAATGAAAAGCAATGAAAGAAAAAACAAAAAGAAAAGAAGGTGAAAATAAAAAAACAAAATAAAGAAAGAAAATAAAGATAAAACAGCAATAAAAACTAAGAAAGTGAAAAAGGAAGATGAACAAAAGAAAGAAAAATGAAAGAAAAAAGAAAGATTGATAGGATTATCAAAAAGAAAAAAAGAAAAAGAACAAAAAAAGAAAGAAAGATAAATATATATATTGATAATATATATTTAAATGATTAAATAAATAAATAAAGTTAGACAGATAAAAGAAAGGTGAAAGAAGGATGAAATAAATAAGGATGAAAGAAAGATGAAAAAATAAAGTAAAAAGAAATACATGAAAGAAAGTAAAAGAGAAAGATTGACAGGATGATCAAAAAGAAAAACAAAGAAAGAAAGATGACAAAAAAATAATTAAATAAATAAATAAAGAAAAATAGACAGATGAAAGAAATAAGGATGGGGAAAAGAAATAAGAAAGGTGAAAAAGGAAGAAAAAAGAAAGACATGAAAGAAAGTAAAAAGGAAGCTGTACAAAAGAAAGAAGATAATACAGGGTGATAAAAAAAGAAAGAGAAAGAAAGAAAAAAGACATGAAAGAAAAAAAAGATAGGATGATAAAAGAGAAACAAAGAAAAAAGATAGGATGATAAAAGAGAAACAAAGAAAAAAAGATTATCAAATTAAATATTAAATAAAGAAATAAAGAAAAATAGACAGGTGAAAAAGGTGAAAAAAGAAAAAAGGAAGAAAAAAAGAAAGACATAAAAGACAGTAAAAGGGAAGCTGAACAAAAGAAAGAAAGATGAAAGAAAGAATAAAAACACACAAACCCCCCAAACAAACCAAGCAAAGAGAAACACAACATGAAAGAAAGGGTGAGAAACCGAGGGGAGAGCGACCCACAAAAACCTCCATCTCCAGCTCAGGCTGTCTGCCCACTGGGCGGCGATTGTCCGAGTTTTGTTTTACTGGTAATGATTCAGGATAAAGACGCCACAGTGAACATTCCCAACTCACACACACTGAACGCAAATCAGAGACACAACTGAGGAGAACTGAGGAGAAGGAAAGTGGGGGAAGTGAAAAGCATGCCTCTTTTCACACGTCCCCAACAGAAGAGCTTAAAAAGCAGAGACGAGGAGATGCTTCAGAGTCATCATGAGAGAGGAGAACAGGCGAGAGCAGTTTCGTTGGACACAAAAATAATAAAAAGAAAAATAATAGCACAAGGTCACCATTATTTTCAACTCAATAAACACAGTAAAACCACAGCTTTCACCTTTCTGTTGTTCTTTTTTTCTTAAGGGGTTTTTCTTTTCTTCCACACGGGGAAAGAAAAATCCCCTCGGTACAGAACAGCATGAGGACAGGAAAAGAGGGGAGAGGATGGGAGGAGGACGGGGGCGACAGAAGAATACGTCCATTCTTTTTTTGTCCCCCCCTTGATGTCGATGGAAAGAAAGTGAGGGGAATAGACGGCCTTCCTTTTGTCGGGTCCACGCTAGGGCTGGTCACCATGGCGATGGCAGAGATGTCCCGGCTGGGGCTGGTAGGAGTCCGGTCTGAAGGGGTAACTAGGTTAGGGGATTGGGGGTGGGGGGGGGGGTCCTGCAGGAGAGAGGAGGACAGAGTCTAGGCTGCCCTGACCCTCAGTACTTACACTGGACTTGCAGAATCTGATCGCTGAGGTTGGCCCTGATGTGGTTCTCACTGTAGGTGGGCAGCACCAAACCGAGACTGTAGAACAGAGGAAGACCAGCATTACAGGTGTGTGTGTGTGTGGGGGGGGGTGTACTCAGAGACTTATGCAGCGTAAAACTTATACACTGTATGTCCAAATGTTTGTGTTCGGAAGAAACAATAAATAAGCAGGTGTCCCAATACTTTTGTCCACATAGTGTATACCTAATATTTCTGTTATGAGTATTAATACTGGCTTTTATTCCTTGTGTTTGATTAGGTTTGACACATGCTGTGGGTTTCCTGTGGATTTTCACACAAGGTACTTTGAACAAAAACATGTGACATGATGCTCAGAGGGGTGCCAAAACATTGGCTGGATGAGGGTGTGCTTGTCACCTGTAATTAGAGCCATCCACTGGTGTCCATATGTATGTCCTTACGGCCTGGTCGATATAACGCTGAAGAATACAGAATGGACATGGCGTTAGCCCTGCTGACAGTACACAGTGCTGTTCTGCAGTTCTCATGATTGATAGATGGTAGACAGACAGACAGACAGACAGACAGACAGATAGATAGACAGACAGAGAGACAGAGAGACAGACAGACAGATAGATAGACATAGTTGTAGACGTATAGATAGATAGATAGATAAACAGAGACAGATAGATAGACAGATAGATAGATAGATAGATAGATAGATAAACAGAGTATAGACAGATAGATAGACAGACAGACAGACAGATAGATAGATAGATAGATAGATAGATAGATAGATAGATAGATAGATAGACAGACAGAGAGACAGAGAGACAGACAGACAGATAGATAGACATAGTTGTAGACGTATAGATAGATAGATAGATAAACAGAGACAGATAGATAGACAGATAGATAGATAGATAGATAGATAGATAAACAGAGTATAGACAGATAGATAGATAGACAGACAGACAGATAGATAGATAGATAGATAGACAGATAGATAGATAGATAGACAGATAGATAGACAGACAGACAGACAGACAGACATAGTTGTAGACGTATAGATAGATAGATAGATAGATAAACAGAGACAGATAGATAGACAGACAGACAGACAGGGTAACAGTGGTAGTATTGTGCAAGGGCATGGTGCAAAAATGGCAGTATAGTGCTGTAACACCCAGTACAAAAACTGTAGTATTGTGTATATATAGAACAAAGTGCAAGAGTAAATAATATACATAATGATGTAAATATGGCTGCGTTCACACAGCAGGAAAAAGCGGCCTGAAAGAGGTGAAGGCTGACTTTGCAGATATCGGAGGAATGTTTAGTGTTTAGTCCTTAACCTTTCAATGTTGGGAGCATTGCTAAGGCTAGGGGGAGCTACTTGTAATTGGCAGCAGCGAATTAGAAGAAAAGGGGGAACCTTCATCAGAAATTCACAAACGATGGCGGTTATGGTGAGAAAATCGTATTTGGGCCGCTGCACCTGCTGTGTGGAAGTAGCTTTTGTAGTGTCCTCCAGCAGAACACCACTGTTTGGAGTGCATTTTCATGTCATACCTTGTCTGCAGACTTGACTAACGTCTTGATCTTCCTCTGTCCGGGTTTACCGTCAATCATCATCCGACGGATCTGTCAGAGAACGAGAGAGAAAGCGCGAGAGAGAGAGAGGGAGAGATTGGGGAAAGAAGGAATGTCTGAGCTGCTTCACTCCACCAGTCATGTTATTCAGTTTACCACAGCTGAAGTCGGCCTAAGACTGACGGACAGAAACACACATCACACGCTCACACCAGAGCCAGTCCTCTCTCTCCTGCTGTAACGTATCGCGAGGATGTTGGTAAAGCGAGTGCACGCGTGTTTACCTCCTCCTTGTTGTTATCCGCCAGCTCCGCATCTAGGAAGTCGAGCGTGACTGGCTCTCTGAAGTTAATGATCTGAAAGAGCCAATCAGACAACAGACAACAGAGATGACTGAAAGGGGGGCAGAGATGAAAGAGCCAATCAAAGTCAGATGCAGAGGCCAAGGTCGAAGATCTTTAGACAACACCGACATCCACATACAGAGACATTCACAGTCCTGTAGTTATAAATAAAGCTATTCTATTGCTTATTCCTGTTTTCCAGGGACGGATCATGGTGGTTTGTTTCTGTAGGCCTCTGGGGATAAGCGTCTTTAGAGGTACTGTAATAATAACTGCATATAAACCCAATAATACATATAGATAAATAATACAAGCAATGAAAACAATACAATACATACTAGCCTCAAAATCATTAGTAAACGAGCTGCAGTTCATACTGATTAAATGCTGTGTAGGATGTTTTGTAGATGTCTGTGGCCCCGCCCCCTCAATCTGTTTACTATTCCCATCTGCAGGTTAGAACTCCCCCATCACTCACAACGTGAGTCCTGACCATGTAGGGCTGTGATGTTGATGGAATTTGAACTTATGAGCTCCTGAGTCTCTTGACAAGCAGGGTGTTAGACAGTCGCCCCACTCTAGAGCTGTGAAACCGTGTACATTTCTGTGTGAGAAAGTGAGGAAGGGTAAATTGACTTAAAATTGTGTTTGTATGTAGTGTAGTTTCACAGCTCTAGACCGTCCCTATGGTCTAACTGCTGCTCATCGTCAAGTCTGAGGAGATCACAACTTCAAATCCCTTTGAGGGCTCAGCGCTCCACTGTCAAAGCCTGTCAAATGTCATGTAATAGAGGGAGTTCTGACCTGCAGATAGGAATAAACAATAAATAAATCGAGGGGGAGGAGCCACATACTAAACATCTTACATAGTATTTAATCAGTTTCAGCTGCAGCTCACCAAACTGAGATGCAGAAGTTGAAAATATGAGTCGCTGTTCTTTCCTCACCTTAGGTTGCAGGTTTGGGTGTAGCAGCACATAGCCATTAAGGTCTATTGCAAATGTGTAACCATTGGCTCCAAGCTGTGTGAAAGAAAAAAACAAACAAACAAACAAAGCATTATTGTAAAATACAAACACTCAGTGAGAACGTCTACCTGTAATTAACTCTATATAACATTAGAATAACCCAAAATAATCATGGAGTCAGTGGTCAGTGAGAGTGTCTACCTGTAATTAACTCTATATAACATTAGAATAACCCAAAATAATCATGGAGTCAGTGGTCAGTGAGAGTGTCTACCTGTAAAACTCTATATAACATTAGAATAAACCCAAATAAACATAGAGTCAGTGGTCAGTGAGAGTATCTACCTGTAATTAACTCTATATAACATTAGAATAAACCCAAATAAACAAAGTCAGTGGTCAATGAGAGTGTCTACCTGTAATTAACTCTATATAACATTAGAATAAACCCAAATAAACAAAGTCAGTGGTCAATGAGAGTGTCTACCTGTAATTAACTCTATATAACATTAGAATAAATCCAAATAAACATAAGGTCAGTGGTCAGTGAGAGTGTCTACCTGTAAAACTCTATATAACATTAGAATAAACCCAAATAAACATAAAGTCAGTGGTCAGTGAGAGTGTCTACCTGAATTAACTCTATATAACATTAGAATAAACCCAAATAAACAAAGTCAGTGGTCAATGAGAGTGTCTACCTGTAATTAACTCTATATAACATTAGAATAAACCCAAATAAACAAAGTCAGTGGTCAATGAGAGTGTCTACCTGTAATTAACTCTATATAACATTAGAATAAATCCAAATAAACATAAGGTCAGTGGTCAGTGAGAGTGTCTACCTGTAAAACTCTATATAACATTAGAATAAACCCAAATAAACATAAAGTCAGTGGTCAGTGAGAGTGTCTACCTGTAAAACTCTATATAACATTAGAATAAGCCCAAATAAACATAAAGTCAGTGGTCAGTGAGAGTGTCTACCTGTAATTAACTCTATATAACATTAGAATAAACCCAAATAAACATAAAGTCAGTGGTCAGTGAGAGTGTCTACCTGTAATTAACTCTATATAACATTAGAATAAATCCAAATAAACATAAGGTCAGTGGTCAGTGAGAGTGTCTACCTGTAAAACTCTATATAACATTAGAATAAACCCAAATAAACATAAAGTCAGTGGTCAGTGAGAGTGTCTACCTGTAAAACTCTATATAACATTAGAATAAACCCAAATAAACATAAAGTCAGTGGTCAGTGAGAGTGTCTACCTGTAATTAACTCTATATAACATTAGAATAAACCCAAATAAACATAAAGTCAGTGGTCAGTGAGAGTGTCTACCTGTAATTAACTCTATATAACATTAGAATAAACCCAAATAAACATAAGGTCAGTGGTCAGTGAGAGTGTAGATGAAGTAGGTGTTTGTATGGGAACTGGAGATGCTCAGACAGTGATGTACGCATGTGTGTGAAGTATCACTTGCCTTATACCGTGGTGTGAGCTGCTTAATTTCACTAAGTGCAATGTCTACGCCCATGACTCCCAGGATGAGCTGATTCTGCAAAACATAAGCAGAGAGACAAACACAGAGAGCGAGAGACAATTATATGACATCTGGCCACAAGGGGGCAGAATGACCATGCGGAATAACACAGGCCCGCAAACTGACAGTCCAAAGCACCATGTCTCAAATGCCCTTTCGTCTTCAATGTCATGTTATAATCAAAAACCAATTCTTAGTATTTCACATCCATAAATTGATCGTTCCGTGTAAATGTTTGATATTGAAATGTTGGAGAGAGTAAGCTGGAATAGTAATGAAGCCGGCCAAAATAAATCATGCCTCCCTCCGCCTTTAATTCTGGGTGCACCACTCAAGACAATGTGTACGTCTTATCAGCGTGGGAATACATATGGCTTTTAAAATATGGAAATCAGTCAAAGTGTAACTAGTCTCTTTTGCATGCAGAGTGTCTGTGTGATAGCATTGGGAAATAACCTTCGAGTCCCCATCAACGGTAAGATTGAAGACCGGCATCGTCCCAGTAATGACCAGCCCCAAACCCTGGAGGAAAGAACCCAGAAAATACAGAGGGATAATTGTGATTTTCAATGTCCTTAGAGCAGCAGTAAAGGAAAATGCTGCAACAAATTGAAAAGAAATTGACCTTTCACAAATGGAAAGAGTTTATCTGCCTTTCACAGAGCGGCGACTAAACACACAGACAAATCACAAAGGAATGGAATCTGATGCACAAAGCAGACAATGCCAACTGGAAAGATAAACACCCAATCATACTAAGGCGAGAAAGTATGTGGCAAAGAAAAAGCACAAGAGAGAAGAGGTGAAAACAGAAGTCTATTAGCAGAGGACAAATACATAAAAAAACACACAGCCACAAAGACAGCGCGCGCCACCATAATAGGAACAAAATCAAATCCGAAATTTTAATATCTCACTCAAGAAATGCAAAAATGCCTGTTTTGTAAGTGATATACAAAATGGACAAAAGTATTGGGACACCTACACATCTTTTATGACACCCCATTCTAAACCCATAGATATTAATACTAATACTAGCTGGTCCCTTTTTGCTCTAAGCTCTACCAGCAGCAGCAGGTCTGGAGCTCTGCTGCAGTTATTGAGTCAGTTGGAGGCTTTTCTGCACTCTGCTCTGAGCTCAGCACTCGGCCCTGACCCCGCTCTGTGACTTTACGTGGTCTGACAGACACTCGGTGGCTGAGCTGCTCTCTGTGAGCTGTTCCTCCTAAACTATTCCACTGTTCAATAATAATAACACCACTGACAGCTGATGGAGGAAGATCTAGGAGGGAGGAAATGATAAAATTTCACCAGCTGACTTGTTGTTGTTGGTGCAGCGGTGTCTCCTATTACATACAGAACCACGCTGGAGTTCAGTGAGCTCTGTAGAAACTCCCCTTCTTTCACTAATGTGTGGAAGAAAGGTAGACTGCATGGCTAGGGGCTTGATTTTACACACCTGTGGCAATGAGACTGAACCAAACACCTGAATTCAATGGTTAAGAGATGTGTCCCAATGCTTTTATTGGTCAATATAGTGTATGTATGTATGTTTTTATAAAGCCAAACTAAAGGTTTTAGGCTAAGGCTGGGACAAGGCCAGCTCTAGCATAGCATAGCTGTTTGCTGGCTGCTATCGTAGCTGAGGTCTTTAGCCATGGTCTAAAGGTTAGAGAGCCAGGCTTGGTACTGGAAGGTCACTGGTTCGATTCCCAGGACTGATTCCCTGCCTCATCAGGAAGGCACCTAACCCCAACTGCTACTTGGGTGAGGAGGTGGTTTCCAAGCACTCTGGGTGTGTGTTCACTAGTGTGAGTGTGTGTGTGTGTGTGTGTGTGTGTGTGTGTGTGTATGGGTTAAATGCAGAATGCTGAATTTCGTTAAGATATTTTATTTCACCAAAGTTTGTAAAGTCGTGCTGGAACTCTTGGAGCGCTTGTTGGTGTTGAACCTCTGTTTCAGCGGTTATGTTTTCAGAACAAACCCACGGCAGTGTGAGTGGGTCTCTAAAGCTAAATCCCTGATTTGACTGGATGTGCTGGATGGAAAATAAATCCTCTGATTGGCTGCCAAGCGTTAAGAACAACAACAAAAAATGTTGTTGTGTTGATGTGTAGTTATTGTGATATTACACAAAATGCCTCTGCATATCGCGGATGTCACACAAAACCTTGGTATCTCCCTTTATGCCGCTTTTTGCTTTTTTGACATAATGTGAATCTGGCAGCTGTTCTGTACATCGTGTCACAGGTTCATGATGAATGGACCAATAGAAAAGCTCCATTGAAAGATACAAGTTTTTTTTTTCCTTTTTATAAAGCTACCAATCTGGATATACGAGGTATGCAGCGATACACACTATATGACAAAAGTATTTGGACACCAAGGAGTTTATCCTGCTTTTGTAGGCATGACTGTCTGTCTCTACTGTCCAGAGAAGCAACACTGCTGTGTCTGATCCGCTCTGAGCAGCGCAACACACACTAGCACGCCACCATCATGTCAGTCAGTGTCACTGCAGCGCTGACAATGACCCACCACCCAAATAATACCTGCTCTGTGGTGGTCCAGTCTGGATATACGAGGTATACAGCGATACACACTATATGCCAAAAGTATTTGGACACCCGCCCAATTATTAAAAGGAGTTTATCCTGCTCTCTACAGTCTAGAGAAGCAACACTGCTGTGTCTGATCCGCTCTGAGCAGCGCTACACACTAGCACGCCACCATCATGTCAGTCAGTGTCACTGCAGTGCTGACAATGTCCCACCACCCAAATAATACCTGCTCTGTGGTGGTCCACTGAAGAAACAGATGGACTACGGTCTCCTGCATCTATGTCAGGTCAGTGGACCAGCAGAAGGAGGTGGTGGGTTCGGTGGCTGGGTCAGCTAAACTGCCTCTGTACTCTGCACTCTGGGTTACTGATGACAGGGTTGTGGGTTCGATACCCGGGCTCAGCAAGCTGCCACTTTTGTGTGGCCTTGTGCAAGGCCTTTCACCCTCTCTGCTCCCTGGGTGTTGCAGCAATGGGTGCCCACCGCTCCACTGTCCACTGTGTGTGTTTCATATATGTGTCACACACAGATGGGATAAAAGTGGAAGCCAAAATCCACCTGTGCCTGTCACAAATGGTAAATATGGTTGTCCCGTCTTTAGAACCTCATGCAGGGACGTCTGCATGCAAATCTTATGGCCCAGTTCTCCTAGTAGAACTTCATGTTCCCAGAAGTTACTTCACCACCCTGCATCCCCTGATAAGCAGGTTCTGGCCATTCTGCTGCTGTGCCAATCAGCCCACCTCACCGATATGCGTTTTGCATCATGTTATCACTCCACAGCTACAGAATGAAACCCAGGGAATGTCTGTGCAGCACTTAATAAGCATAGTGTTGGCCCTAAGCATTTAAGCACTAGCATGGGTGATTCCCGATTAGGTCAAGATTAGGTGTGAAATGTGCTTCTCTGTCTCAGCGGTCGTTTTATCTGCGATACAGGAGTACAGTGTAATAGGTGGACCACTCATCTGTTACATAGATGGAGTAACACTGATATGGATAAAGATCCTTAATCCTACTCACCAGAGCGTCCTGGTAGACGTTGGTCCACT
Organism: Salminus brasiliensis; assembly: GCF_030463535.1. Classification (NCBI taxonomy): domain Eukaryota; kingdom Metazoa; phylum Chordata; class Actinopteri; order Characiformes; family Bryconidae; genus Salminus; species Salminus brasiliensis. The sequence continues at coordinate 38,778,497 of NC_132884.1, read as the reverse complement.
GCACTTGTTTGGCCCGGTTGCCAGCTAGCACCATCGGCCTCCCCAGAACATCCAGATACTCCTGATAAAAGGAGAAAAAGCACACATGTAAAAGACGGCACACACACACACACACACACAATGCTATGCCGGAGGTGGTCAGTAATTAGGCATACGTTGCACCCTGTAGATTTCTATTTATTTTAAATAATATATTTTCATTCTTTTCAATAAACCCACCCGTTCGTAGTTCTCCCTAGCACTAGCAATGCTCCCGACACTAGGAGGGTAAGCCAGCCACTGCCCCTTTTTTTCCGAGTACTGCTGACTGCCAGATAGCCGACACACTCGGAGGAAAGAGCCTGGGCCCTGAGCTCCGTCACAACAGCTAACAGATGCCTGTGCTGGACAACATCGCTAAACATCTCGCAACCCACCTGGCGAGACCACAGCCAATTGTACCATCAGGCGATCTGCTGATGGCAAAGCACCTCGAGAGTTGAACTCACGATTCCGGGGCCACGATGGAAGCGTATTTGACTGCTAATGTACACATTCTAGCTTACATTTATGATGTTTTTGTGTTTATCAGCATTTTTTATTACAGTTTATAGATAAGTTAGATAAATATATATATAAATTGGATAACAAAATGAAAAAGGTTATTTTAATAATGTGTGTGTGTATATATATATTAAAATTATTTAATAATTTAATAATTATTTAATAATATATATATATATATATTAATCCAGTATTATATTCTATTTCATCTGTCTCGTACACAGATTCCAGTTATATACAGGTTATTTAATGTACTCTACTGTTCTACAGTCTGAAATGCTACAAAATCAATGTGGTTTCAGATACATGTTTGAAATGTACAATGCCAGTCTTGTACACCTTTAAAAGTTTCAAATAATTATTAAAAAGGTAGGGATCTTGAATAATAAATAAAAATAATAGTGAATAACTGTTAAATGTGCCCAAAATGAGCTGTAGTTGTTTCTAAAAGGACTAATATCCATTATGCATAAAATATTAATAACATTACAGCATATTAAATATATCATTTAATTGCGTAATTGAAATATTGAATAAAACTGTCTTTTAGTATTCCAGTCTACACTGTAGGCCTCTTCATTTCTACCGTTAGTATACTGTTTAAATTCTGAACGTCTGAACAGTAGTAGAGGTTAAATAAACTGGCGTGTTATCACACAGGCCGTGGACCAGTTCCCGCTGTGTTAGCACTATTTTAACTAGCCTGTATAATCAAGTAACCCACCTCAAAACGCAGTAGCCTCAGTGCCTCACCTCTTTCTTTCATAAACCAACCAAACAACCCTGACTGGCAGCTTACCCATTATATAAAACACTCTGTTAAGAGCGTCTGCCCTGGGGGCCGGTAAAGCCGACCACACAGAGCTACTCACAAGCGTAACAAATCATCATAAAACAGCCATTAAAGCATATTACAGCAGTGAGAGCGCAGGCCTGGAAGGAAGAGGGGTTGAGGGAAGCACTAAACAGTAGACCTAGGCTATTCCTAAACTACACTCCTAAACTACTTATTCTACACTAATGTTTACTGTACTGTCCTGTTCAACACTATACTATACAGTCCTATACTAGACCATATTTTACTACACTATACTATTCTACACATATTTTACTACACTATACCGTACCATCCACATTACTGTATACTACTATACTATACCAGACACGATTACACCTTACTATCCTATACTGTACTTTATTCTACTTTATTATATACCATACTGTCCTATACTACAACACTGTACACTATATAGTCATACACTAGACTATTTTACTGTCCTGCCCTGTACAACACTATACTATAGCGTCATATACTAGACCATATTTTACTACATACATGTACCATATTATAATACACTATACCATACCATACCACCCACACTATACTACACTAGACACAATTACTGTCCTATACTGTACTTTTTTCTACTCCATTATATTATGCTGTCCTATCCTGTAGTAAACTACACTAATCTATACTATACAGTCCTATACTAGACCATATTTCCCAATACTATAATGTACTATCCTCTATTAAACTTTATTATTCTATTTTTATTTTACTCTGTGCCCTTTATTCTACTCTATTATATTATGCCTATACTTACTATACTATACAATCCTACACTAGACTACATTTCCCTATACTATAGTATACTATATTACACTATACTTACTATACTATACCATACCATACTACTATATAACATTATACTATACTATCATCACATACTGATCTATACTAGACACAATTATACCTTACCATCCTATACTGTACTGTTTACTACTATATGAGATTATGACTATATTATTTATCTTATACAGTCCTATACTAGACTATATTTCTCTATACTATGTGGGGCAGTGGTGGCTCAGCGGTTAGAGCGCCGGGATATCGATAACAGGGTTGTGGGTTCGATTCCCGGGCTCGGCAAGCTGCCACTGTTGGGTCCTTGAGCAAGGCCCTTTACCCTCTCTGCTCCCCGGGCGCTGGAGTTGGCTGCCCACCGCTCTGGGTGTGTGTGTGTGTACTCACTGCCCCTAACACATGTGTGTGTGTGAGTGTGTGTTCACTACCAGATGGGTTAAATGCGGAGGACACATTTCGCTGTACAGTCCACACTGTACAGTGACAAATACGTGCACCTTACCTTATACTATACTACGTTATATTACACTCTACTATATTACACTATACTACTCCATACCACACAACTATATAACATTATACTATACCATCATCCCATACTGATCTATACTAGACACAATTAAACCTTACTATCCTATACTGTACTTTAGTCTACTCTATGTCTATACTATCTATACTATACAGTCCTATACTAGACTATATTTCTTTACACTGTACTATGCTGTACTATACTATACTAAGCCATACCACACTACTTTACAACATTATACTATTCTATCATCCCATACTGATCTATACTAGACACAATTAAACCTTACTATCCTATACTGTACTTTAGTCTACTCTACGTCTATACTATCTATACTATACAGTCCAATACTAGACTATATTTCTCTACACTGTACTATGCTGTACTATACTATACTAAGCCATACCACACTACTATACAACATTATACTATACTATCATCCCATACTGATCTATACTAGACACAATTAAACCTTACTATCCTATACTGTACTTTAGTCTACTCTATGTCTATACTATCTATACTATACAGTCCAATACTAGACTATATTTCTTTACACTGTACTATGCTGTACTATACTATACTAAGCCATACCACACTACTATATAACATTATACTATAAGACCATCCCATACTGATTTATATTAGACACAATTAAACCTTACTATCCTATACTGTACTTTAGTCTACTCTATACCTATACTCTATATACTCTATATATCTATACTATACAGTCCTATACTAGACTAAATTTCCCTACACTGTACTATACTATCCTATACTACACTATACTGTATTACACTGTACTAAACTAAACTCTACTAAACTATACTATACCACACTACTATATAACATCTATACTAGACACAATTATACATTACTATCCTACTTCAGTCTACTCTATATTATGTCTATATTATACTACACTATAAACTACACTATATTTCCATATACTATACTATACTATACTATACGAAACGGTTTTCTTGTTCCCAGCTCTCCGCAGTTATACAGAGCTCTTGTGTTATATATTCAGTCATAAAGGCTTCATATGGTGCTTAAAGTCAATCTGTCTCCTCTTTTCATTTCTTTTTATAAACAGATCTGTAAGTTCCAGCCTGTCTTCAACTCGAAGGTGAAGCTGTTAGTTGTTGTTTACTACTCACTGCCTCCACAAAAGAGGCTTTTCATATGAGCTTCTGCCATTAGATATAAACCGCTGACGAGTAAAGATATTAAGTACAGGCTGCAGAGCTGACAGCCCTATTGCTGTATCTCCTCACAGTTGTGAGAGACACCATGACCCTCACACATGCAGGAAATATTACCGTCGTGCTCACATAAAAAAAAAGCTCTTCAGCAACGGCAGCTTTTATTTTCTTATTCATCGCCGCGACACAGAGGTGCTGACAAGCGTAACCCATTCTATTATTAGCTCGCTAAAAGTCCGTTTAACGCGCCACGGGGAGATCTTTCATCAGAGACGATGACAGGCAGGCCTTTTCACAGGGGACAGAGGAGGGAAATTTTCCGCCTGACGGGGAGAGGCGAATGAAGGAAGGTAAACAGCAGTTGGCGGATAGAAAAGGAAAGCATGGAGTGTCATGAGAGGCTACAAATCCAGAGCCGCTGACGAGGACAGAACTTAGGTGGAAAGGTTCTGAGTATGTTTAAATGGAAATCTCTTTTATTTAAGTGCACTATTATTTAAAGGTTTGTACAATTATATATATATATATAGATATATATTTCAGTCAATTAACAGGAAGGAAGGGAGTTTAAGAAATGTTAGATGTGTCCTGAAAGAAGAGCAGTGACTCTAAAATGAGTATAAAGAGAGTTTAAATTAATCTAAATTAAATTAATTCATTTAGTTAATTTATCGGAGTTCATTTAACCTAAATGAATGTAGTAAAGCCTTATATTTCAAAGGCATATTAAAAATGACTGTATATAATTCATGATTTGACCTCTAGAGTGTTCCCAAAATACTGACCCTGCTATAAAATACTAGCACTTTATGCAATACTCTCACTCTGACTGTCCAGACCAGAGGTCCTCCACACCTTTCCCAGGACCCAACTGCACACCCTGAGGTATTCTCACCCCTCAACACAGCTTCAAAAGGGTTTAATCAGGGGTGTTGATGCAGGAAAGAGTTGACACTAAGTCAAGTAGTGTGTCCCAAGCACTGGAAATGAAAATGGAGTACTGCCAATAGAATAGGACTCTCTGGAACAGGTAAACATGAACCTATTGGCACCAGGCGTGGGCTATAGAGGGGTCCAACACCCCCCAGCATTGAGCTGTGGAGCAGTGGAAGAACTGTGTTCTCTGGAATGATGGTTGGGGCTCTATCCAATACTTTTGGGATGAGTTGGGGAGTTGGGAATGATGAGGTGGAGTGGTGATCATCATCCAACATCCAGACCTCACTAACGCTGTTGTCGCTGAATGCAATCAATGGTGAATGATGGAAAAAAGGGAGGAGACAGGGTGGAGGTGGGTGCGACCTTCGTTTGACACTGTGTTGAACTGAGAAGTGGGGTTATATACGGGACTTGAGGGCCAGGAGAAGATGGAGTTTGAAGTGTATGTCATAACTTGCACATAATCTTGAACTGTCACCTAGTTTCCCTATCTAGGGGCTCTTTAAATGGGCCATAGCACATACTTACACAACTAAGCTGCAAAGATGGAACAGTGATTGGCATTTCCTGAAGTTCTGTGTACTAAATATATAAAGTTTTCAAGTTTTGCAGCAATAATAGAGACAGTGCCTCCTCTGAAGTGTCTGTTAAAGTATAGAGGCTAATTTAATATTAGGCTGCCTACAGCAGACATGATACGCAATAAAGCATGGGAACAGCCTAGGCTCTTTTAATGGCCTGCGGTGGAATAAGTCCATGTGTTCTGAAAGAAAGGAATCAATATAGCACTCGTACAGCTCATACAACAGCGTCCTGCCACAGGCTAGCAGAGCAGTTTGTCACTTATCACTGAAAATGAAGTACCTCCCCATGAATAATATACTCACAAGCACATGGGAAATTACATTAGAGAGGAGAAGGGAAAAGGACAAGAGGACAAGAGCTGAGAGACGAGGCAGAAACAGCAGGAAAGTGGGGGAAAGGAGGGATCTGGCAGGAGGCCAGTTTGTATTTCTGCAGAAATGTCTTTGGCCAATATTTGACAGTGCAGTAAATGATATACTAGTAAATATAATCATTTTTATTCTAGTGAATAACTTAAATTTGACTTATTTATTATTATTATAATATATATATATATATATATATATATATATATATATATATATATATATATATACACTATATATATTATATATAAGTATATTATAAGATTATTATAAGATTATAAGATTATTGCTCACATGTATAGACAGTCTGCACTAGCTTAAAGTAATATTATGGAGTGCAATAATTAAATGTCCCTAAATACAATTACTTACATTGATTTCTTCTAAAAAAAAAAAAATGTAAGCATGATTAAATTAGGATGAGGATGTAAACAAATTCCTTCCGAGTGGTTTGGTGTGAAACGCTCCATTACAGAAAAACATTCACAGTGGTGGTGAATAGAACCAAAGAAAATAAAGAAAAAATATTTAATGACTCTATAATTATCTGATTTTTCACCCTTTTTCTCCCCAATTTGGACCGTAAATTACACAAGCAGCACATACTCTCCTCCATCGCACCCTTACACCAATGAGGGCAGACCAACACAGGCCTCCTCCAACGTGTGCGCAGTCAAGATGCTCACCGATGCAGCATCAACCAGACAACCAATGCATACCCAGGTCCGACGATGTGAGGAGAGAGCGCCATCTACCCACCCTCGAGAGAGCAAGGCCAATTGTGCCTTTTGGGGCCTCGGCTGCTGATGGCTAGAAACATGACCGGAATTCGAACCAGCGATCCTCTCATCATAGTGACAGCACCTTAGCCCGCTGGGCTCCCATGTTTTTTTGAGTGTTTAACTCCATCTGATGGAGTTTTGAAAGTTTTGGCCTAAGTTCCTTTTTTTAACACGTTAATAGCAGACTGAGCAGTCCCTCATTTTCACAGACTGGTTCCTAAATTATCATCAACATTATTACATAGAAAAGTCGGGACACGGGATCACTGGTGGTTTTGGATAATCAATAAAATGTGTAGAAAACTGTAAGAAATCAGAGTTGGTAAGTTTGTCTACAATAAACCAATCCACTCTAAATGACTAGAGTTACATCTTAACTACTGAATTACACACAAATGTAAAAAAAACAGGTAATTTCCCCTTTAAAGCAGGACAATGCAAGAACTGGTATCTTTCTCATTATCTCCCCCTACAGTTGGGGAGTGTAATTCACTTTTACACCACCCAGCATCAGCTGTAAGCACACATGCATTTCTGGACTACAGGATTTTACGCTAAAATGACTCTAGAGGTTATGCAGCATTATACAGCAGTTCTGGAGAGAGGTTTTCTTCTGCAGCTTCACCAAAGTGCCGTAGTGCAGTAGCAGTGTTCCAGTCTGGAGTGGGAATGATGGAGACGCCAGCTCTCCCTGTTCCAGTCAGTGGAGCATTAGCATGATTCTGCGGCTGCTTTTTTTTAACACAAATGTCTGCATATTTATGATTTAAAAGATGTAAAGACGTCTAAAAATAATTTGAATAGTCTAATAATATTTGAATAACGTTCTAATAATGAAAAATATTAGACAATGTTGCTGACGGACAAAAACCTAGGATCTCCAAAATGGTAATTTTACAGAAGGACAAAACCTTCTTAACTTTCAATGGACATCAATGTAATACAATTTTAATACAAGTAATTTTGAAGTATTTCTACTTGTCCATTTATCACGACAATGTGACATAAGGTGTGTCCCAATTCAGAGGCTGCATCCTTCGAAGGTAGACTGTGTAGGCTGAACCGAGACTGAACCGAAATGAGACTCTATGGTGGATTTGTTCCTGCCCTTACCGCTGCATCACAGAACACGGCGAATCTCCTAGTTTGTAGTTTATCTTTAGTTCTAATGTTATATGCATGTACGTTCTCTATAAAATAATACAAAATAATATCAACAGCAAATTTCAGCAAAAGTGTGTTTACTGACATCCTCGCCTGCACACAACATTATCAGACTATTCAAACTACTTTTTTCCCATTTGTTTCCATGGAAAAGAAGGACGCACTTCTCAGCCACATACGAAGGGACAGCCTAGTTGCACTACTGTGACACAATCAGCCTTTAAATGCAGCCCCTGAATTGGGACACACTAACAGTGTAAAGAACACCTGCCAGACACTACGCTAACAACAGTGAAAAACTGTAAAAATGGAGATACAAGGGTTTTGCAGGACAGCGCTGATAAACTGACTGGATGTTGTATGTTTTTTTGGCTTGTCCTGTCCGGATCTGTAGCCCACAGATATAACAAAATGTGACAGTGAGGTCGGCAGTTGTAAGGTGCACAGGTGTGTCTCATACATACTCATACAGACACACACACACACGCGCACACACACACACACACACACACACCAGCCTGAGCTAGGCTATTAGAATAAGTGACGGGTCTCCGAATAAAATTAAACTCAGTCTAATGAAACAGCTGACAGTCTATTCACAATCCTGATCGCCTCGCCTGAGGGGAGGTTAGCGGAGTGTGCGGCGAGCGTATGGAAGGGCGTACGAGAGCAGGGGAGAGATAGTATAAGGGCTATAAGGAGAAGAAGCGTCGTAATGAGAGTGTTTGATAGCGAAACGGGGTAAAAGACGAGGACGAGGGGCTTGAAGAGGAAAATCGAGCCGGTGAGGGAGGGAGGGCTGCTTAAGGAGGAATGAGATAATGCGGTGTCTGTGGGTTTGGGGTGGGGGGGGTGGGGGGGCTGTATATATTTCACCCTGAGTTAGATTGGTGTAAGAATAATGGAGACTGGACGAGAGCAGGATTAAGAGCGAGGCCTCGGCTGATTTGCTTTAAATCACAGGTCCTGCTGAGACTAAATATAGAAGGAAGAGGAACACCATGGCATTTTTATCTCAGCCTTCATCTCTCTATAGTTCTGCTCTCTGAGATGGGGGGATTCATAAGCTGAGATAAAATCAGCAGTTGCTAGACTACAAAGCACATGAACGCAGAATGAACTGGAATAATGAACACTGGATTGTGTGTGTTGCTGGCAACATCATAAACACACACACACAAGCATATTTACAACACACACAGACACAGAAATACTGTAATAGCCAACCTGAGTGTTGATTCTGATTGCTCCGATGGACGGGATCTCAAAGTAGTATCCTGTTGAGCAAAGACAGACAATAATAAGCAATAAAGAGGAATAATGCAGGCAGGTTGACTAGAGATTAGAGTGTTTCTAGCACATTAGGACCCATAATAGGGTGATGTTATCATTATCGTGATGATGATATGTCAGGATATATGTCTGAGCATACTGAGGATATGGTTAGTGCTACCAGAACACTGAACATTTGCATAAATAATAAAACTCATAATATAAATGAGTTTAACCTTTAAGGATGTAGTAACTTCAGGCTCCTGCAGATGGCGCTTCACAAGCATGATCAGGGTATTATTACCTGCTAGTGTGTGATGGGATTCAAGTCACAAAGCAGATACAGTTAATGATTGGCTAAAGGAGTGACTGCATTTGGGCGTGGCCAAAGACCATAGTGTGAAGGAAGTAGCTGAATCTGCAGGTAGATGGAAGCGTACGGTCATACGGGGCTACCAGCAGTGGCAGAAATCTACAGTCTATTCCAGGGAATTCTCGTCAGTATTGTGGTCGAAAGATGAAACTGAGGAGCAGGGACTGCTTCACTTCCAGGCAAGAACTGCTTCTAGAAGTGAGGACAGGCCTCCTTTACCACCGATTTCTAAAAGAACACTGCAGGAAACTAGAGACCATCAATATATAGAGCAGAGTGGCACATAAGAGGCCTTTGCTCACTTCTGCTCAAGAATGAGGAGAATGAGGGGAATGTCCTGTAGGCTGGGATTTCTGCCACTGCTGGTAGACCTGTATGACCGTATGCTTGTGTCCACCTGCAGATTCAGCTACTTCCTTCACACTGTGATCTTTTTAACACATTCAGCGAGACCCTCACTGTACCATACCACCATTTCTCAATCTATGAATCCCGCCACACACCCCACAGGTATTTATAGTCCCATCATTCTTGCCATCTGCAGGAGCCCAAAGTTACTACCACCTTGGCTACTCTATATATTCATATGTTTGTGGACACAAGCAAAAGCACACACACACATACACAGCATGTCTAGTCCCTGTGGAGCCTCCAGCATTGTGATCTCTAGAATGATAGACAATGCTCCATCCGATTCTTTTGGGATGAATTGGGCATGAGGAGGTGGGGTGGTGATCATCCAACATCCTTGATCTCACTAATGCTCTAATCAATGAATGCAATCAAATCCTCACAGCAGTGCTCCTCCAAAATCTAGTAGAAAGCCTTCTTCCCTGGACAGTAGAGACAGTTACTCTTACAAAAGCAGGACTAAATCTTTTAAATACCCTTGATTTAGGAAGAAACTGTGAACGAGCAGGTGTCCCAATACTTTTGTCATACGTATAGTAGAGCATAGAGCAAGTGAAAATTACCATGCATTTCAGTTTTAGATATAAGGTGTAGCTTGAGGAAATGGACACCACATAGTGGCTGTCATGAAGTTAGGGGAGGTGGCCTTGGTGACCTTCCCCTGGAGAGTCAAGCATCTCAGAGGCGCTCAGACAGGGATCACTTATCGAGTCCTAGACAACCCAAAAAGCCTTGAGAGAGCATCCCACATTCAGCAGCGTCAGAAATGTATTAAACGAAGTAACTTCCAAGAACTGGAAAGAGTCGTAGCTGAATGAGAAGGAGGCAAGGCGAGGCAGAGCTGGCTCGGGTTCAGCCGTGGCCATATGAGACGCAGTCGGCGGCGCAGTGTGAGAACCGGACTCACTGAGGAGCACCCGGCGCTGTGATAACACACACTAAGCTGTGTCAAACACTCGCGTCTCTCGCTGTTGCCTGTGGCCTGATCCTCCTCACTAGCTTGTGTTTACAGCAAGATGAATACCCTGCTTCCTGTCTCATGGGCAACACATTCTACAGAGCGGACTGATACAGCGAATCCCCGCCAATACTGCTCTCAACTTGTCTGAGACTGTTCGAGTGTGTATGAGAGATAGCAGAGCAAAGGAGAGAGCTCTCGCGCGAACGAGAGCGTGTGTGTTGGTGGAGGGGGTGCGTCGATCTAGGCCTCAGCGAGAGTGTATTTGTGTGTACGTTCTCCAGCGGGGTACTGCATCTTGTGTGTCTTCAACACCAAAGGGAAAGAGTGGCGGCTTCTCGTCTTTGTGCGCGTGTCAAGGGTGTTCCTCTGCCGGCTTGTGATACCAGAGCGCTCGGTGGGAAAAAAAGGAGAGATCAAGTCCGCGGAGAGAAGCCGAGAAAAGCCACCTCCCATGCCAGCCTGGTCCCCTTAACAGCCACCATTAGCCAGGAGAACACGACCACTCGAAAGGCTAATCCTCAAGTCGGAGCAGCTTTGGCTGGAGATGGAGGGAAGTCACGGTTATCACCGGAAAGCCAGTTCCTTCTCAGCTAATTAATTAAAAATGTGTGCAGGAGGTGGGGTGGGGTGGGGGGGGGTCTGGGGGGAGGACCTCTGAAGCACTCTGGCACTGCTCGCAATTAACTAATCAGGGAGAGAGGAGAGCAGCGATCATTAAGAGAGGGCTGAGGACGAGGGAGCAGAGCAGAAAGGCACGGGGGGGGGGGGCGAGGGGACGAGGTGAAGAGGAGGGTAGAGGGAGAGAGACAATGAAGAAGAAAAGGAAGAAGAAGATGTCGTAGGGTTTTTCACGTGGGGTCATTTCAATTAAGTCCAAATTCTGGACTAATTACAGTGGGTCCAAACGTCTGTAATCTTTAAATTCAATTGAAATTTTATTTAAATTACATTTTTAATAATTTCTAGGATACTTTTAGGGGTGATGTTTTAATTCTGGGGACTTTTATGTCGCCAAAAAAAGGACAAAAGTATTTAGACACATGCCCATTTATTGCTATTAAAAATAGCTGATCCTGCTTTTGTTGGAGTAGCGGTCTCTACTGTTCGGGGAAGAAGGCTTTGTAGTATCTTTTGGAGGAGCTTTGCTGTGAGAATTTGGTTGCATTCAGCGACAAGAGCTAGTTAGTGAGGTCTTCTTCCACTGATTCACAGCTCAATGCTGGGGGGCCCACGCCTGGCATTAGGCAGCATGGTGCCAATAGGTTCATGATGTTTATCTGCTGCAGAGAGTCCTATTCTATGGGTGGTACTTCCCTAAAGGTACTAGGTTGACAAGCTGTGTTGGGCGTGTACATTAGTACACACATAGTGCATTCATTAGAAGGGGTGTCCACAAACATTTGGACAAGTGTATAATTTACTGCACCAATCAAAAAATAACTTATGTTTTAAACATTTAACATTGATAATATTGTGTCACAATTTCATGATGAACGGACCAATAGAAATGCACCAAAATTGTATTATTATTATTATTATTATTATTATTATTATTATATTCATTTAATTATATAACTTTTAATAAAAATATTTGGTATAAAATGAGAAAACAAGGCTAATTAGAAGCTTTTTCACTTGTTTAACTGTTTTAAAATGGCTGTAGCATTCTGGGGACTCTACTGTGCTATATATGTAAGATAATATCATAATAATTATGAAAATAATGTACAATATGGCAACATGTTGTACTGTGTAAGCATGTTTTCCTGTGGTTTGTGTGCTAGTCTGGACTCCGGCACTATAAAACACAGCTGTTTCAAATATTGTACTTTAATAATGATGAATTTCTCTCATTTATTCTGTATTAAAAAAGCATCACATCACAACCAATCTCCACCATCCTGGACCAAATGATGAATTTTGTGAATTGCTACACTGCCTTGCCTACTGTACGGTATTCAGGAGTTACTGTAGGTGCTTTTAAGTCTAATATTTGGCTGAAACACACACTCACTCACACACATAAATAACACACACCTTTGTTGGCACAAGCGATCCACTGCAGCGGAGTGACGTCGTAGTTGTGCTGGCCTACGGAAAAGGTGAAAACTCGAACCTGTGTCAGAAGGAGAGACTCATCATGAGGTTCTGTAGAAACACTGAAGTTCTGCATGAAATATGTGTCTACATTCCAGATTAACATAAGCACCTCAGGAAATGCCAATTCCTGCGTTTTTCCTGCTCTGGCACCTGGTTCTACTTACGAGATCATTATCAATCACTTCATTAGCTGAGTCAAGTGGGTTAAAACAGAGGAAATATGCAGCGCACGGCTTTCTCAGAGCCGGCATTGGTAAAAGCTCACTGTATCACAACAGACATGTCCCTAAAACGTACAGAGCCAGATGAGGAGAAATGTCCAACATGAGTGCGCCTGGATGTTCGGTTTAGAACTACGTAACACACAGCATAGTATATACTGGATTACAGAGGCTGTCAAATGACAGGAGATGCGTTCATGTTAATTAAGCTGTAGAAAAATAGGGATATATTTGGGAATTAAAGCCATTAAACACTGAGGCTATGCCTAAAATAAACAAACGTCCAGTGGTGATTGATCATTAACACTGTAATTTAGTCCAAGATTATATTTGCTATGTACACATTTAACAGTGACTGTTATATTACATTTGGTAATGATCCCTCTACACACACACACACACACACACACACACACACACATAACAAAGAACACACAGAGATACATAGATAGATAGACAAATATACAGACAGACATATATAAAGACAGACAGACAGACAGGTAGATAGAGAGATATAAAGACAGACAGATAGATAGACAGATGGACAGACAGACATAGACAGACAGACATAAAGACATATACATAGATATACAGACAGACAGACAGACAGATTGATATACAGACAGATATAAAGACAAACAGATAAACAGATAGATAGGTAGATAGATAGACAGACAGATAGAAAGACAGACAGATAGACAGACAGACAGGTAGATAGAGAGAGATAAAGACAGACAGATATATAGACAGATGGACAGATAGACATACAGATAGATAGATAGATAGATAGACAGACAGACAGACATATATAAAGACAGACAGACAGACAGACAGGTAGATAGAGAGATATAAAGACAGACAGATAGACAGACAGATGGACAGACAGACATATAGACAGACAGATATAAAGACAAAGATAGATAAACAGATAGATAGACAGATATAAAGACATATATATATATAGACAGACAGACAGACAGATGGATATAAAGACAGATATAAAGACAAACAGACAGATAGACATACATACAGACAGATAGATAGATAGACAGATAGATAAACAAACATATAGACAGATAGACAGACAGACGGACAGACAGACGGACAGATGCTCGTCTAGAGGTAAACAATGTAAATGGAGTCAACAGTAACAGCCAGTAATAGTAAATGGAGTCAACTTCCTTAATGGTCATGTTAATGCACAGTGGAGGTCGGCTGCATATTCAGAGGCAAATTATCATGAGAGTGAGGAGGCGAGAGAGGGACAGATTTTAATGACGGGTCTCTGTGGGGTCATAGCAGCTACTTCACTGGGTACATCTGGAATATCTGGATATGACCAACGTCAGGTTGGATTATCGTAAAAGTAGCATGAACCCCGACCTGGCTGTTCAGACTGAGCCGCACTGCTGCATATCGGATATGTATCGGATTTCAAACCACATAACAGGACTAAAAATGTCAGCAAATTCCACAAAGAGCAAAAGTCTCAGATTTGGGCCACTTTCACCTGCTGTATTAATACATGTGACTGCACACAACAGGCCAAAAGGAAAAGGGTGGGACTGCGCGTGAGAGCGTCCTATTAAGATACACTGCAACAACAGAAACATGTGAGTAAGTACTGTGAGTTTTTGAGCATTTCACGTCTTAAATAAACATTATAATGTGGTTTTCGACGATCGACGTGACTTTTTTTTTTAAGGGCAGCATGAATAAATCGCTGTGGATGATAAACGGGGCGTCGTAAGAAGGGTGTTATTGCTCATCGTAAATTACAGGCGGCTGCAGGCAGGACACGATGTTCAGCTGTGATGATGGGCAGGAGTGGACTCACTGTTTTATTGGGCCAATTGTACATCTCGAAAATGTCTTGAGCTCGGTCCTCTCCCCCATCTGTGAACATCATTATCATCTTATTGCAGTTTGCCCTCGGTGCGCTGGTCTCCTGTCGGAAAAGGGAGGCGACAGAGAGAGAAATCAGGAAAATTGTGAGTGGAAGAAATGATGAAGGCTCCCGTCGCTGGACCTGCGTGACCTTGGCTCGGAGTCTGAGTGCATTTGCATTCCACTTTGCCATTACGGTTTAATGACAGTATGTGTGCCTTTCTCGCTCGCCCTGTTCCTGTCTTTGTGGAGAGATGGAGCAAAAGAGAGAGAGAGAGAGAGAGAGAGCGTCACCACATCTGTTTTTCTAATCATACATCTGCTTTCGTGCCCAAATGCTGCCCGCTGTCCTGATGAGCTACCCAGAAGCTCTCTCTCTCTCTCCCTCGCTCTCTCTTCCTCCCTCCCTTCCAATCACAGCTGTCATTGACATTCGCCCGATGCCACATCACTCTGACAAGATTCTAATAAAGATAAATAATACCGCTGCAATTACGCATTTCAACTGCTCTCCCCTCCGCCAATCAGGGCCGCCCGCCACGGCGATTAAAATGCCTTAGCAGTTTCAGCTCCGCCAGCGATTAGAATGGCTGTTGAGCTGGAGGGAGGCAAACACAGAGAAGAAGACAGAGAGAGAGAGAGAGAGAGAGAGAGAGAGAGAGAGAGAAAGAGGGGCTCGCTCGCCCCACTCTCTGTCTAGCAGGGAGAGAATACAAATTCATCTGTGTGTCTGCGGCCCATCTCCTCCCAGCCTCTCTCATCAATCATACCATCAGGCACTATTAGAGCGCCAGCTTCGCAAATACACACACAAACACACACACACACATACTTGTGCTCACTGTCACCCTCATACAGAGATTTGTGGACACGCGCAGATGAAGAAAGCTCTGCTGTCCGTACACACACACCAGTATACACACATATGTATACGCCATGTCACCAACCAGCCATAACATTAAAACCGCCTGCCTAATATCGCTTAGGTCTCCCTTGAGCCTTTCAAACAGCTCTGACTTGTCGAGGCATGCATGGACTCCACAAGACCTCTGAAGGCGTCTCGTGGTATCTGGCACCAGAAGACATTGGCAGCAGATCCTTTAAGTCCTGTAAGGCCTCCATGAGCATCAGTGATCCTTAGGCACCCGTGACCCTGACGCCAGTTCACCGCTTGTCCTTTCTCCAACCACTTTTGGTGGGTTCTATCCACTGCATTCCAGGAACACCCCACAGGACCTGTCTGATGTTTTGGAGATGTTCTGACCCAGTCGTCTGGAACCTCACAGCTTGGTTCTTATGCTAGGCTATTTTCTTGCATTTGACACCAACATCACCTTCAAGAACTTGCTGTCTAATATATCCGCGCCTTGATAGGTGCCACCGAAGCCTGTACACTTCACCTGTCAGTGGTACTAATGTTATGGCTGACTGAGGTATGCAAATAAGAAACATTGAATTTATCGATTCATCTTTTTTTTTATTGCAAAAATGTATATATTACATTTCTGCAGTGTAGAAATGCACTCATTAGCTCTACCTGACTGAATCTGCACATCTTTTCCACATGAATAAAACATGACATCAGCACAGTTACCACTGCAAGACAAAGATATGATGATGTCACAAACCTTCTTAACTTTCAATGGAAGTCCTTTCTATTGGACCATTCAATATGAAATTTGGACACAATGTAAAAAAACAACTGTCTGATTCCCATTACGTCAAAAAGTTAAAAAAAACGTCCAAAATTGAGAACATTTAGCATTAGCATGGCCCTGTTGACGGCTAGTCCAACATCGCTTTGATCTACTCTGATCTCTGATCATCGTGTCTGATCTACTAGTACAGCACAACACACACCACCATGTTAGTATACACACACACACACACATTATTTATATATATATATATTTATATATATATATATATATATATATATATATATATATATATATATACATATACATATATATATATATATATATATATATATATACATATACATATATGATATACAAGGATATGCAAGACTATGCAAGTAAAGACATCACTATCAGTTCTTGTATGTATATATACATATACACAAGAATTGATAGTGATGTCTTTACCTGCATATTCTTGTTAGAACATTAGAACATCTTTGGGCTACCAATCTAATGACCAATAGGCCTGTATGTAATATGCGTGGTCGCATCCATGCGGTTTGCCTTACATTTAGCAGCTGCTCAAAAGCAAACTTGAATCCAGACTTGTAGTCGGTCGTCCCCTTCGCTTGCATGTGCATCACCTTCTCCTTGAAGATCTTTTTGTTCTTCACGTTGGCCTGGACCAGCGTCTTGAAGCAGGAGACCACGGCATCTGCCTTTTCATTAAACTGTGAGAAAGACAGGGAATTTTATCAACAGACATTTCAACGGTTTCTCCACTGAACACTTTGAACGCGTAGACACTTCAACACGTCACCCTACTCACCCATTAGGTCTGAGAGCATCATGATCTGTTTTTAATTAACGCTATTTGGACTCATTTACATCCAGAATGAATGTGCTCTGTAGTTTGTTCGCCAAAGCTATCAAGGACTGAGCTTGCACGAAAACGTAAGGCCCATTTAAAACACATTAAGAGGCTGAATGGGAAATATCGGACCAGCTAAGCAGGTTTGTAGTGGAGGGTAATTTGATTGATCCTTCGCTCAGTAACCGATACGAACTGGACCTCCAGACCAGAAGACGGAGGAGGGATCTGAAGAAGAAAGGCAGAACGAGGGTGTGTGTGTGTGTTTGTATATGCATGTGTCTGAGTGCATCAGACTGCTGTCAGTTCTCATTGCCTCACCCCAGCAGCAACACCTGCTACATCAGGTGGAGCATTGTTCAACTGGCAATCAGACAGTGGTGTGTGTGTGTGCATGTGTGTGTGTGTGTGTGTGTGTACTCTCAGTAGTAAACCCTGTTCACTACAGTGTTGTGCAGAAGAGCAGGTGTTAATCACCTGCACATTTTAACCCAAATGGAAGGAGAAGCGCCACCACTGTGTGTGTGTGTGTGTGCTGATGTATGAGTGGACATGTACAGTACCGGGCAGGTAGTAGGTTTTAGTCCCCTAGACTAAACTCCAGATCTCATCAGAACAGATGCAGGTGAACATAAATCCAGTAAAAAGAAGAAACCAGAGCTTCTCATTCTGAAGAAAGTAGTGAGATCTTGTGAGCTAGTCCAGCCAGCACAGCATGGAGGATGTGTTCAAGTCCATCATCATCATCATCAGCAGCAGCAGCAGCAGCTCACCTGATTTACCATCATTAAGCCCTGATTTACCACCAAACCAGGTGTCGATCTGAGGAGAACTCTAAATAATACTAGACTCCATGAGGAGAGATGTTTTAGGGAGATTTCACACATCTCGAATACTGTGGTAGCCATGGCATTCTCTAACATTTAGGCCACAGCTGCCCCCTCAGCTACTGTTCATAAGTTGTTGCTGTTTACAAGCTCGCTATACACCATATGGACAAAAGTATTGGGACACCTGCTCTTTCATGGTGTCTTCCAAAATCAAGGGTATATCCCTGCTTCTCTATTTAACTCCTTACTGCAGAAAGGCTTATTACACACTGAGGTGTATTACTCAGTAATTACAGGGACTGGTGGGGCTATTCTCTAGTAATAGAAGTGTGTAATGACACCGGCAGGACATTTAAGGGGTTGCACCAGTTTCCTCCCATCCTTACATTATTCACCACACCAGCAAGTGGGTTCTCACGCAGACTACGGGAAAGCCGACCTGGACTCTAAGCCAAAAATATACCCTGAAAGAAAATCTCAGGGTGTGGTCTGCATCTGCAAATTAGAGTTTAAGTAATTAAGTAAACATTGAGATAATGTGTGTGTGTGTGTGTATGTGTGTGTAAATTAGTGTGTATTTACGATTAGTCCCGCTCTCCAAAGCCATTAATGTCAGACCCTTAATAGTGTTTTGTTTTGAAGGTCAGGTTTCAATTAAACTGACATTTTAGGGTTAGGACGAGGGAACAGCGGCTACAGTAATAACGCCGTAAATACTCACGGAAACGAGGCGCATACAGAAGCACGTACACTCACGCACACCTTAATGTGGCCTAAGTCCACTTTTCTGTGGAGGGGGCTGTAAAATTGGCTGTGCCGCGCTTCAGATTATGCTGCTCATTTTGTTCCGTCGGAGCCGGGATTAAGAGACACACTCGCACTAAGAACCACGGATTAACCCGGATTACTGATGTGGGCCTCCAAAACACTGCTGTTTTACTGTGTGTGCGTCTGTGTCTGTGCGGGTGGGTGTATGGGTGGGTGGGCTGCATGTCCGTGTGTATACAGAGTGTTATACAGGCACCCTATTGGACAATATTACCTAGTTCATATGTTAATGAACTAGGTAATGTTCAATGTAATATGTTAATGTAATATGTAAGTGACTTTTATTGCATTATTATTATTATTATTATTATTATTATAGGAATTCTGTGGAAAACAATGTAGACTGGCTAACATTAGAGCTTTAGAGAATCACTGGTAGGTTTGTGGAGTTTAAGAGGCTAACAGGCACACGAAAACCTTGTATCTCCATTTTTGCCATGCTTTCACCCTTGACATAATGGAAATCTTACAGCTGTTCTTTACCAAATTAATGATAAATCGACCAATAAAAATGCTTCAAAATGACTTTCATTAAAAGTAGCAGTTTTTGGAGATACAAAGTGTTTGTGTGATATACAGGACAATGCCACTATTTTCTGTTAGCCTTCACTTTTAAGGCCCAATATATTGGCCACTATACACAATAGATGAGCTCTTTACTGGGAATGCTATATTAATACAGGCTAAAGCATCTCTTTACTGTCAAAGCAACAATGCTTTTCTGCTCACCATAAATCTGAGTTACAACAAATCTGACCATTCTCTGTTCACCTCTCTCATCAACAAGGCTTTTCTTATCTGCAGAACTGGATAAGCTCACTGGATGGCCTTCCTTTATTACACCATTCTGAGTAACTCTAGAGACTGTTGGGCTGAAAATCCCAGCAAATCAGCAGTTCTAGAAGTACTCGAAAGATTTAAAGCTGCTGGATTTCATCTACACTATTTCTCAACTTTTATGGCTGAGGTGCCAACTTAGTGACCAAGGAACAACAGGGGGGTTAGGAAGGCACCTAGGGACAGGTAGACATGGTTCCCTTATTGCCCCCACTTTCCTCCAGTCAAAGGGTCTAAAACCGCCAACCTGCTGGTCCCAAGCCCACTTCTCGAACATTTAGGCCACAGCTGCCCCCTCAGCTACTGTTTGTTAGTTGTTGCTGTTTACAGGCTCGCTATACACTATATGGACAAAAGTATTGGGACACCTGCTCTTTCAATGTGTCTTTCGAAATCAAGGGTACTAAATAAAAAGTTGATCCTGCTTTTGTTGGAGTAACTGTCTCTACTGCCCTGGGTGGAAGGCTTTCTACTAGATTTTGGAGGAGCACTGCTGTGAGGATTTGATTGCATTCAGCAACAAGAGCATTAGTGAGGTCAGGATGTTGGATGATAACTACCCCACCTCATCATCCCCAACTCACCCCAAAAGTATTTGATGGAGCACCAACCATAATTTCACTACACAGCTCAATGCTGGGGGGGCTTTATACCCCTCTAGCCCACGCCTGGCATTAGGCAGCATGGTGCCAATAGGTTCATGTTAACTATCTGCTCCAGAGAGTCCTACTCTATTCTATTGGCAGTGTGTCTCTACAGGCGCTAGACAAGCATTTGTACATCAGTATCACCAATGGGTGAAACTTAAAGTAGATGAATACACTCATTCGAAGGGGTGTCCACAAACATTTGGACATATAGTGTATGTTCAACTAGATCATCCATTGATGTTGATGGCCAGTTAGAGTATAGCCCACCCTTTAGCTTTAAAGGGCCAGAATAAGACAGAATGAATGTCTACAGATGGATTCTTACTGCATGTGTGTAAGTGTGTGTGTGTGTGTATGCATACTTACTTGTGCTACATTTACATAGTCATCATCAGACAGGGTGTCCAGCATCTCAATCACAGAGGTCTTCATCAGCTTCAAAGTCAGTCCACTCACGCTGCCGCTCCTATACACACACACACACACACACACACACACACACACACACACCATTGTAACGTCACTTGGTCATTTGGAGGAAAAACACTATGACAGTAATTACATCTTCTCAGTCCGAGTCAGCTACATAAAATGGCACGGCATAAAAAAAAAGAAATTATTACAGAGCACATTTTTCATTTTTTCACAAACCATTTGCCTCGTAAACGCAGAGCACGGAAACATATGGACCAGAAAGCTGTTGCTAAGCAGCACCTGTTGCTAAGCATTCTGTGCCGCTGTTTCTCCACCATGTCCATCAAATGTGAATTCCAGGGTGCAAGTTAAAAGCCAACAACACTGTGGCGTTTGAGAGCAGGGTCGATCTGGGGGAGTGTATGAGTGTGTGCTGTGTGTGTGTGCATAGGTGGGAGGGTAGGTGGGGTATGAGTGGATCTGGCCAATCTTCAAGACTAGAATCGAATTCTAAGCTGGAATTGAATGGGATCTCATTTGGTTTAATGGGATTTAATGGGAACAGTGAAGAATGTACAGTATGTACAGTATAGAGTGGGGATGGAACAGTGCAATCTAAAACTTTAATAGTGTTAATATAATATATACAAATATTTATATATTATTATTGTTAATGTGTAAAACACACTGGGATAGTTTCCAAGACCAAGATTAAGCCTAAATGTGGACTACAATTGATTTCTAAGGGGGAACAGCCACTGCCACTGCAATACAGACCAGATTTAAAAGTAGAATTTCATTGATTCTTTAATATTTCCTCATAATTAAATGGATAAGCTGTAAATAAGGTCCCTCAGAGTGGGGTTGGTGTGAATAGCTCTGTGTTAGAGAAACTTGCCATATCACAATTGTTATGAATACACTGCTTTATAAGACACAATGCTGAATAATGTATAGTTTTAAAATGCAAACAGGGCAAAGAAGTACATGAAGGGTATAAAAAGTATTTGTTCCGATTTTCTTATTACTATTTTAAAAATCCATCATGAGCATCTAAAATGTAGAAGGTGTATAGGTTCACAGAGGGCTCTGGATAACCAATATAATGATTGTATTTGTGCCCTAGACATGTCAACCCCTGACTCCTATCACCACCATTACCACTGTGCTGCATTCAGAGTTCAGCAGGTTTCTCTACTATGACTCACCAAAGTCACACCAAACTCTGAACAGCTTTGATGACATCTCAGACACTGAATTATGTGAATTTTAATCATTCTAATAACTCTCCTGTAATCCAGGTCCAGGAAACCAACTCTTTATATAGTATAGCAGAGTTTCTCAACCTAGTTTTTGGGGCCAACTAGACAGGTCTGCATTTTGCTCTGACCTACTGAGCTGGGAGATCTGGGATAGAGCAAAACTGAGGAACCATCATTTTTGTTCCTCAAACCCCATGTCGAGAAACATTGCATTTCTGGGTTAGATCTTGGATTAGAGTGATTTCAGTAGAAATGATTCTAGGTGTAAGACTTTAGGACATTTAGGATGCAGCGGCACTGTCAATAACAGCAAAGAGAATCTTTATGGGAGAAGAGGGGTCAATTATTGGTAAGTGAAGAGTAGCCTGTTAGTAAATGTTGTATTTATTAACAGAATTTACATACGGATATTTAAAAACCTCCATGTATTATTAATATTATTAGTTATATAGAGTCATGTAAAAAAATAGGAAACGTGATAAAATCTTTTTTTAATATATTTAAACATCTGGACATTCGATCTTTACTTGAACATTGCTGTGAGATGGAGGTAATCTAACTAAACCCATACAACTAAAGAAATGTCTTTAAAAATGAGTAATGTAATTACTAGAAATTTCATTTTCCTGAAAAGACACATTTATTGCTGCTTAGATTCATGTGCAGAACATCAGAACATGGTTGGAGAGGATTATTCTGGACGAGTTTTGTCTTATTTAACCCTCAGACGTTTAGTCTGGTCTGCTCTTGATTGATGGTTGAAGTGAGTGGTGACCATGATCATCATGGCCAGATCCAAAGAGCTCTCTGAGGCCTTCAGAAAGAAGTTGGAGATACAGAGGAGTCTGGAAGGGGGTTTAAACAGATCTCAGATCAGTTAGAAATCAGTTGTTCCACTGTCCGCTAAATCATCTACAAGTGGAACAAATGACCAGCATGGCCAGATCAGGCTGTTCTAGCAAGTTCAGCCCAGAAGCAGAACCACAAGATGAGTAAAGAAGTCTCCAGCAGTCCTAAAATGCCATCACAGGATCTACAGGTAGCTCTCGCCACAGCTGAAGTCAAAGTACAGCAGCTACCATCAGACGACATTACGACATAGGGTGTCCTATCTTTTGCCTTACAGAAAAATGGCATTTCTATTAATAAAATTTTTATAAATGATGTTTAATAAGACATTTCCTCAGTTGTTTTGGTTTTGTTGGATTACCTTCATCTCTTAATGTTGTTTAAATGAAGATCAAATGTCCAGATGTTTAAATATATTAAAAAAAACTGAACCACACTTACTGTACCTCTAAGACAAATGAAGCCGCCACTTGTCCTTCAAAAGTGCTCATTTTTTTTGTATCCAGATTCAGTGCAAATAAATCAATGCTGACTTTTCAACCCATTAAACCTTAAGTGCCCTTCAGTATTTTAAACCCGTCCACAAAATCGATCAAGCAGGTTAAACAGGAGGATACTCTGAAACATATTATTCCTCACTGTTGTGTATTTCAGGGGCCAGATTATATCTGTCATGATCTAGAACACTGGTTCAAAGTCATTGTGGTTTCTGTATCTGCTGCAGATATATCAGCAATTCAAACAGGAAGGCACAAATCGAATGCCATTTTTCATGGCGCATAACCTCCAAGTCATTTTTCAGGGAGTACAATAACATTGTGATATGAAAAATGACTGCCGCTTTGGATGCCAACATGCCGCTGCAACGGAACTGCTGAAATGCTGGTCCAGTGGCTTCTGAAGCCAACAGGTGGCACTAGAGCACCATATTGATTTTTGGATCCAACCGTAGTCTTTTTGATCTATTGACTAGTGGTGGCTTTTGTATGTGTGTGTATGTGTGTGTGTATGTGGGCCTGGGGGTGTTGGACAGTACTTACACATCCACAATGATGACCATGTCTTTTGGAGAAGAGGCACCCTGGATGTACCTGTTAAACACAGAAATGAAAGACAGTTGAAGTCATTTATAGCATTTCG
Source organism: Salminus brasiliensis (assembly GCF_030463535.1). NCBI lineage: Eukaryota > Metazoa > Chordata > Actinopteri > Characiformes > Bryconidae > Salminus > Salminus brasiliensis. The sequence goes on along the minus strand of NC_132884.1, from coordinate 38,754,182 downwards.
ATTGGTGTATTAATCACACATGTTTAAAACACGGTAAAGACGACTGTCAGATTTACATTATGTAGATCCCGCCTTGCAGATTACATTTCTGCATCTCCGTCTGATCTATCTCTGACTGTGTCTAATTTTGCAATCCTGTATAAAGTCATTAGGCTGATCACCAGAGGAAATTCTCAAGAAACATCAACTTCAATGTTTTCAACTTATAATAAGTGTTTAATGCGAGAAAGCTTCTTTTTTTATTGGTATAAACGAATTGATACAGTCTGGAAGCTGTGATTAATAGCCTATAAAGCCTCTAAAGGTCCTAAAGCCTATAGTAAAGCCTATGGAAGCATTACAGAGGCAATAATGTCTATAGTGGAGCTTATAGAGTATTTATTAAACAATGAATGCTGTAGTAGAGCCTAAATAGGTTTCATAGAGGCATCAAATCTTATAGTAAAGCCTTAAGCGAATTTAAAGAGGTCTTAAAGCCTATAGTAAAGCCTATAGTGACTTTACAGAGGTCTTAAAGCTTTTATTAAAGCCTATAGTGACTTTACAGCGGTCTTAAAGCTTTTATTAAAGCCTATAGTGACTTTACAGAGGTCTTAAAGCTTTTATTAAAGCCTATAGTGACTTTACAGAGACTTTATACTTTATACTTTATAGAGACATTGCAGTCTATAGTAAAGCCCATAGACACTTTATAGAAGTCTTAAATCCTATAGTAAAGTCTATAGCGACTTTACAGAGGTCTTAATGCCTACAGTAAAGCCTATAGAGATTTTGTAGAGGTCAATAATAAAGCCTATAGAGGTTTTCTAGAAACTTTAAACTTGAATTTGTAGAAAGCCTCCTTCTCTGGACAGTAGAGACAGTAACTCAAACAAAAGCAGAATACAATCATTTTTAATACTTTTGATTTCAGAAGAACAAAAACTGATCAGGTGTCCCAATACTGATCGGTCAAACATGTAAAAAGCCAGTAGTATATCAGTGACCTTTTATGGGCCAGGTCTGTGTGGTCAACAACCGGATGACCTTGAACATCATCACAGACTAATCCGGTTATCAAAAGGATTGGGATTGGATTTGGTTGGATTGAGATTTTTTGGATGGACCTGAATTAGGCTGGAGTAAGTTTTGGGTTTATGATTAGCAAGGGTAGTGGGATGATCATCACCTCATCCCTAACTTCCCAGCTCCCATCTGTGTCAGTAATGGGTGCAACTTAGAAAAATTAGAAGAATTAGAAGGGGTGTCCGCAAACATTTGGACATACCGTGTATTTTGTTCCATTAAATACAAGGTAAGCATCTACTGTATAGTGGACCAACAAAACTCTGGATGCTGTTCGGTCAAGAAAACACGCCAAGGCGACGGGTTGGACATTCACAGGGTATTCAGACCTGTTCCACACCCTCCACTCGAGGGCACGAGTCTCGCTTCGCCTCGCTGTGTCTCTGGGAGTGAACTCTACACTGCGTCCTACTTGTCAAAACAGTTAGTGCTAAGCTAACCGAGGGTGCAGTTTGAGCAGCGCAGCGTCAGGAGAAAAGCCAGACCGGACAGGCTTTGTTCTTCAGCTGACTCATCAGGCCGCTGACAAACACATTAGTCAGTGCGTCCATCTCCCGCTGTCTTTGTGCTAGCGCTAGCAAATTGTGCTCTGGAGAAGGGCCCTGTCTCTTAACGACGCAGCGGCCATTTTTAGCTTAGCGTAGAGCTGAGCCAAGGCGCAGGGAATGAGAGATGTGTGGCGTCAGGGGGAAAAACACAGGGGAAGAGGGCAGTGTCTGTCCACGGCTGATAGAGCATGACATATAGAGTCAAATCCAAAGCAGACGAAAAACATAAAAGGGAAAAAACATGAGCAATTAAAAAGACATTACGGCTGACACAATAGACCCGGACGTCTGACGGATGCGGTCGATCTACTTTCATCGAAGGGGGGGTGGAAATGTGTACTGCGGTTTGCATTGTGAGGTAGCTGGCTGCTGTACAGACAGGTAGTTAGCGCTTTGCACAAGCCGGAGCGGACCAGTCGTCTGGGGTCTCTTGTTCCGTGCTAATGAGGCTGCTGAGCCGGAGTGAGTAGTGGGCATCAGGTGCCCGCCAGCCCGGCGAGGAGGCTTTCTGAAGCTCGGCCAAGCGGCTAGCGTGCCACACTCCAAACCTGCGCCGTGAACCTGGACCCCTGCTCTGCTTGCAGACAAATGCATCTCCTAAAGCCACTTCAGTTCAATTCAATTCACTTCACTTCACTTCACTTCTCAGGCTCTGAAGGAACTCAGCTTAAGGGGACACAGAACCAGAAGTGTAGGACCCTCTCTTTGAGCTGGCTTGGGGGGAGAAAGCGGGACGCTCGGAGGAATTCAATTAGTTCTGGTAATAGCGAGAGCTACATCAAAGTTAGGCCATGCTCTGGTTCCTCATGATCTGTAGTGACATTGGGAAATCAGTCTTCTGAAGCCATTAAGCGCACCGGCTCCACTTTTATCAGTTTAATTACTGAAATCTTTCATTTGAACCAGCGCCAGGCCGCGTGCCAGTCGCCCGACTGTCGATGCCTTCTAGGCCGAGCTGTGGTTTTGTGTCCCGGTGCGAGTCCTTGTACACACAAGCCTGTGAAAGCTGGGGCTGGCAAGTCAAGTCAGATTTATTTGTATAGCTTTTTACAACTGTTGTCGTCACAAAGCAGCTTTACATAATTAGTAATTAATAAAAGACAGAAACAAAGAAATAACAGAAGAGACATGAAGGATCAGAGACCCCCAGTGAGCCCCAACGGCGACAGTGGCAAGGAAAAACTCCCTCAGAGCTGGAGGAAGAAACCTTGGGAGGAACCAAGACTCACAAGGGGGACCCAACCAGTCCTCCTCTGGTCAGAACTATTTATTAATTATTGATAAAAATGACCAAACCATCTAAACTGTTGAACTGCTCTGATCATAATCACAATATATTAAGATAGTTAATAGAGGTGATATTAATAGTGGCAGATAGTTACGAGTCCATTGAGGTTTGAACATGGTCACTAAACAGGTAGCAGTGGTAGGAGGGTGTGCCGCTGGTCTGGCATGGGTGGTGGTGGGGGCGGGGCCTGCTGGTTGTACTGGTAGGTGGCAGCTGGTCTGACGCAGGTAGAGGGGACTTAAAGGATAAAAGGATAAAGGTGCACGTATTCGTCACTGTACAGTGTGGACTGTACAGCGAAATGTGTCCTCCGCATTTAACCCATCTGGTAGTGAACACACACTCACACTCACACGTGTTAGGGGCAGTGAGTACACACACACACCCAGAGCGGTGGGCAGCCAACTCCAGCGCCCGGGGAGCAGAGAGGGTAAAGGGCCTTGCTCAAGGGCCCAACAGTGGCAGCTTGCCGAGCCCGGGAATCGAACCCACAACCCTGTTATCGATATCCCGGTGCTCTAACCGCTGAGCCACCACTGCACCACTGACTTCAGCGGGTAATATTCCAGCAGGTCGGGCTGGGTGGCCATTTACTCGGAGAAGGTAAAAAGACAGAGAGAAGAATGTTGAGCAAGTGGCTTTCTTCTGTCAGTGTCGGGGGTGAAAACGGTATGTATTTGTGCAGCAGTAGCACTAGCACCCTGCTATGTCTACTCTTACTGTTTTGTGCAGGGGAAGAAACCAACACCAGAACATCCTTACCCAGAGAAATGGCTTGGCTGTGGGAGCATTAGGTGGTTGTGAGGTTCTCAGGTTAGCTTTTAGGCTAACGTCTTACTTGACAGCCACACAAGCACTGGGCGCTTCATAGCCGAGTTTCCCTTTCGCAAAACTTTACCTCATGCATGACTGAACACATGTCTCCTCCAATGCCTCCGACCGACTCTTTTCAAACTGCCGACATGGTAGCCGGGAAAACATTTACATTTACATTTATGGCATTTAGTAGACGCTCTTATCCAGAGCGACTTACAAGGTTCTTGTATTACAGAGGTGGGTCAGTGTAGTGTTAGGAGTCTTGCCCAAGGACTCTTATTGATGTAGCACAGCACCCAGTCACCCAGACTGGGAATCGAACCCCAGTCTCCCACGTGGTGTGGCAGCTCACTGGCAGGTAGTGGTGTTATCTGTTGCACCACACCAACCACAGCACCAGACCAGCATCTGTGTGGGCCAACATCACTTTAAGGGCGATAAGGGGAGAGTGCGCCACCTTGCTGAATTCTCTGCAGCTTCCCTGGCAAGGGGCGGGCATATGTAAAGTAAAGGTGGCTGTATTTTACCCATCTGTGGTAGTGAACACACACACACACACGTAAACTAGAGTTTGTGGGCAGCCAACTCCAGCACCCGGGGAGCAGACAGAATGAGGGGCCTTGCTCAAGGACCCAACAGTGGCAGCTTGCCGAACCCTGGTATCGAACCCACAACCCTGTCATCAACAGCCTGGAGCCGCCACTATCCACTATCCAACCATCTAACCACTGAGCCGCCACTGCCACTAGCATGTGCGTTAGGTATGGTGTGACCCACTGTGAATTCACACATGGGCTCACTCGGCTCACTCCGGGCATTTCCTGGACTTTGTACCGGGGGCAGGTACCCATAACGTCCGGTACTAATGATTCGGACATTTGCGTTCACACATATAGCTCCTCCTCCGAACGTTCGTAAAACTTCCGAGTTACCACAAATGTCTGAAAGGGGACTTGAACCCAAGACCTCAGCACTGAGAGACAACCGTGCTAACCACCAAACCCCCAGGCAACCTTGCCATGGTTTTAAGACTCTACCGGAACACAAGAAGCCTCAAAGATCAGAAAGATTCCTCAGTGTCCTCAGTGCTGGCTCTTTGACTTTTATGTGGATGATGCCACACCTATAGTACTATAGTAACAGAGTATAATTACTTAAATACTATTCACCTCCGTTTATAATTTTTTTTTTTTTAAGTTCATTAATTTTACTGATAATCCTAGGAGGTAATTTCATACCCGTTTCCGAGGCACTGCTTCCTTAAATTGCCTCTTGTCATTTGAAAGGAGTTCTAAAGCAATTATGGTCTAATGATTTCTTTCATATCCAAACATAAAACATCAGAGTACAAAGTGCTAAACTCCCTCTTATAGGATCTATTTCCCAGCTTCTGCTTTTGAAGGTTAGATAACGCTACCTAAATTATTCCATTAATGTGGCCGGACTATAAGCAGTTCTGACGTGGTCCCAAAAAAAAAAAGTATTAATTAACTCCTTGGATGCTGGGTGAGTAGACGAAAAGCCATTTATTGCCTTTTTGAAGCCTGGGGGGAAACTAGATAAAGACAGTGAGAAGTTATAAATCACTGCAAAAACAGAAGACGTCAGCCCTGCGTGCTCTGATCAGTAAAAATAGAAACACACTCTCGGTGCTGCTTCCTCCTAGCTGTGCAGAAGTGCAAGCATCTCCAGGCTTCAGGTTCTCAGCTGTGCTACCTGTAGCTTAAGGTCATGCATGGATCCATTCCTGGAGTAATGCTAGGTAAAGCAATCGTGCATGGTTACAGCATCCAATGCACTGGATTCCTCAGTGTCTAAATGGTGAACGAACCAGCTCTGACTTTGGGCCCATCCCTTCAGCAGTCTTATGCTTGCTGCAGTCTTAAGTGTAAAGTTTGCCCCTTGACTTCTCAATGATCGTGCTTCTTTCGCAACCTCACTACACTAACACCTATATAACACCTCACACCTATAGTTAGTGTGCTCTGGTCTGCATTAGTTAACAAATTTGAAGCATTTTCCATATGGATTTGGTTTATTTTCACACCACGTTCTCTCTGCTGATTGGTCAGACCTGTCTGGGGTGGAGCAAGAAAGGATATACATACAGGAAGAAGGTCCCATGTTCTGGACGAGTGCCGATTTCTGTGCAGTTTAACATAGAGCAACAGTAGAGATGGCAGTTACCTGGGCGGTGTACCAGTTTAACACCTGACTATGGGAGCCGTTTAGCTCAAACTTGCGGAGTACAGCTGATAGTTGGGTCGAATCTAGGTCAGAACATGTTCTTAACCTAAATGAACTGCTCCAGAGTTCATTTGGGACCAGGCTGGGCCAAGATTACCCCTTCTTAAGGGTCTGGATTACTGTCTGGATCACACCTGCCCAAACAAATCGCACGAAGGCTGAAAAACAAACCACAGTCACATTTAACCAGACTAAAAAGTACAGGTGTGAAAATGCCTTGAAGGTTCCAAAAAATATTACAGAACCACATTTGGTTCCCTGGAAATGAACCTCCACAAAGGAGCTACAGAAAAGGGCCCAATCCCAGTCCTGGTAATTAAGGCCTTCAGCAGCATCTGAATATTAGGTTCAGGTGTGTTGGATCTGAAGCCTCCAGGGTGGTAGATCTCCGGGATTAGGATTGAGAACTCTTGTTCTACACCAATCAAAAAAACAGGATGATAACCTTAAAGCTTGGGAACACAGAATCACATGCCCAAGTCAAGAACCTTTTAAAAAACCTTAATTTTTAAGAAAGCAGTTCTGCTCAGTTCGAGTGGTCGGGTCTAACTTTGTGTATTCCTTCAGATGCTGCCAGGCATAAATTACAGTTCATGGGAAGTTCTCATTTTCATGAAATAATCTGCTGTTCATCAGTCCTAGCTTTTTATTTTTTACTAATTTCAAATTGAAATGCATCTGATCAACATGGAGATGGCTAACTGCCAGCAACTGGCTATCAGATGCACCTGCAGGCCTGGCCATCACGTAACTTCCCCTGCCGCCGATCCAGCACTCTGGAGAATCCATTTTTTTCTGTTAACTCCTCATCTTCCTGGAGTTTTATATATTTTTTATTCTCATTTTTGTGAGCTTTTGGTTAGGGCTAGCAAAACTTCAGAAGGCTAAAGCTGACAGACTAAAGTTTCGAGTGAAGACAGAACTAAACAAACTGAAACTACTGCCGACCGGGCTGTCATTAGTACACCAATCACAGTGGCCAACAGCAGTCTGGAGGAAATCTCAGAGCAATGAATGTGGTGAGTGGGTCCAACTGCAGTCACGAGGAAGCCTCAAAACAAACCAGGCAGTGATTGAAGCCAGTCACATCATCATCATTGGGAGGTCAACAAGTTAGTGATTATGTCCATGTCATTGGTCTCTAGACTGTCCGCCATGTTGTCAAATTTGCAACCAGTGTCTGCTCAGGACAGACCAGAGGTGGAGCCAGACTCGCCTACTCATTTGGTAGACCCGCCCCCTTCTCCCAGACCAAGCCTCAGTGTCTCAGACCACCTTCATTGAGCTAACAGCGCAGAAGCAGAGCGGGTTTCCCCCTGGATAAACGATGTAACGAACAGAAAGGGCGCCATGCATTCCATCTGTGTACAGAACCCTACAATGAACGGTTCTTTAAAGAACCCCTCTAGCCCACGCCTGGAATTAAGCATGGTGCCAATGGACTCATGTTTATCTGCTCCAGAGAGTTCTAGTCTATTGGCAGTACTTCTATACAGGGGCTAGACATGCTCTGTTTGTGGGAGCAATTTAAAGTAGCGGAATGCATTCATTAGAAAGCAGTGTCCATAAACATTTGGCCATATAGTGTCCATGTGATGTGATGCAGTGTTTCTACCATATCATCCACCCTCAAGTCTACACTATTTCTTCATTCAATATTATTAGCATTCGGCTACTTAGCTGGCGACCTTCCCTGACCGAGCCAAACCGCCTGTGGACTTCCTGCACTCTGGCCTTCGCCGGCCGGGCCTAAACACAGCTGAGCCGAGCTTGTCCTCAACCTCAGCGCTTACCCGCACACAGGCCTGCCTGCTAGATCCAGATGTGCTGTTTCTGCATGGATTCCACTCCATAATTACCCCTCCACTGCGGCCCTGCGATGCCATTCCTTCCCAGTCATTACCCAGACTCCCAAGTGCCCGGGCCAGGTGACGCACAGATGGGCCTGGCTGGTGCCACCACGATCCTGCTCCCCTGATCCCACAGCACACACAGACTCCAACAGTCAACCCCAAACACACACACACACACACACATGCTGCCGAGTGCTGAAGCAAGCACCGGCCAGCCTGGCTAGTGAGGATCTGTCATCATGAACATCTGCCGTTGCGTAAATCCGGGACGGGACACATGTGACAGTGCCCACGAGACACCCTACATACAAACATACACTACATGTCCAAATGTTTGTGGACATACTTTAACATGCACCCATTGCGTGCTGCCCCAACTGTGCACATGTACACACACACACACACACAGCTTGTCTAGTCCCAGTAGAGAAGTACTGCCAATAGAATAGGACTCTCTGGAGTGGATCAACATGAACCTTTTGCAACTATGCCTAATGCCAGGCGTGGGCTAGATGGAGTATTAGGGCCCCCGGCATTGGGCTGAATGGTGGTTTATCGAAGCTGGGGAGTTGAAGATGAGGTGGGGTTGTGATCATTCAACATGCTGACCTCACTTACACTCTTGTTGCTGAATGCAATCCAATCCTAACAGCAGTGCTCCAAAATCTAGCAGAAAGATTTTGTTCCCTGGACAGTAGAGACAGTTACCCCAGCAAAAGCAGGATCAACTATTTTTCTAATACCATTGATTTCAGAAGATATAAGGCATGAGCAGGTGTTCCAATAATTTTGTCCATACAGTTTAAATGAACATGACCATAGCATTCAGCTTTAGAGATAAGGGTCATGCACAGTGGACCACAGTGAATATATTTATATATATACAGAGTGGTGTCCCAACACTTTTGTCAATTTAGTGTACATATAGTGTGCTAATGCAGGGATGGATAGAGATCATAAGAATGCATGGTCGATAAACGGGCCTCTGTTGGCCTAAATGGAAGATGAGCATAAATATGGGACGGTAAACTCCATTAAATGAACTGTGGTTAATATGGGACTAGCGCTGGCCAAATGAACGCTAGCGGAACTAATTGAGCGCTGTTGATTTTTTTACTGTGAGCAAACACAGGCTAAACTTTGCAGCGCTGGAGCCTGCTCTGTTTAGCATTAGCGTAGCGAATGTATTCAACACCAACCCCACACACAGCCCTGAAACAGCGCTTTACTGAAATGTCAGCGGCCCGAAACCTTCTATATGCAATGACATTTTTTTAGCAATGAAAACTCGGCCTTAATCACAGACTGCAGTGTTTCCAGAGACGCCAATCACGCTGCTACGGAATACGCCCCCCCCCCCCACTGAAGTGGAGGCAGGGATGGACATTGTAATGAGGCCTGTTTTGTTTTGATCGTGCTGCACTTCCAGAATCGAGGCACTGAGGCTTGTACCGCAGTGCAGAGCAGAACGAGAATAAAATAAATAAAGAAATAAAAGTCAGTCCTTTACCTCTGAAGGGAGAACATTCACAGGAGATTGTGTTCATGCTCTCTGACCTATCCTCTCTCTCTCTCTCTCTCTCTCTCTCTCTCTCTCACTCTATCTCTGTCTCGCTCTCTCAGTATTTCCAGATCTCAATGTACTCTTGTCTCTCTCAATATACCTCTTTCTTCTCTCTCTACACACACTCTATGGACAAAAGTACTGGGACACCTGCTTCTTCATTGTGAACGGTCTCTACTGTCCAGGGAAGAAGACTTTTTACTAGGTTTTGGAAGAGCATTGCTGTGGGGATTTGATTGTATTCAGCATCCTTCTCTCCCTCTCTCTCTCTCTACCTCTCTACCTCTCTACCTCTCCCTCTCTTCCTCTCTTCCTCTCTACCTCTCTACCTCTCTCTCTCTCTCTCTCTCTCTCTCTCTCTCACTCTATCTCTGTCTCGCTCTCTCAGTATTTCCAGATCTCAATGTACTCTTGTCTCTCTCAATATACCTCTTTCTTCTCTCTCTACACACACTCTATGGACAAAAGTACTGGGACACCTGCTTCTTCATTGTGAACGGTCTCTACTGTCCAGGGAAGAAGACTTTTTACTAGGTTTTGGAAGAGCATTGCTGTGGGGATTTGATTGCATTCAGCATCCTTCTCTCCCTCTCTCCCTCTCTCTCTCCCTCTCTTCCTCTCTACCTCTCTCTCTCTCTCTTCCTCTCTTCCTCTCTACCTCTCTCTCTCTCTCTCTCTCTCTCTCTCTTCCTCTCTACCTCTCTCTCTCTCTCTTCCTCTCCACCTCTCCACCTCTCTCTCTACCTCTCCCTCTTCCTCTCTACCTCTCTCTCCTTCTCTCCCTCTTCCTCTCTACCTCTCCTTCTCTCCCTCTCTCCCTCACTACCTATCTCTCTCCCTCTCCCTCTTCCTCTCTACCTCTCTCTCCTTCTCTCCCTCTTCCTCTCTACCTCTCCTTCTCTCCCTCTCTCCCTCACTACCTATCTCTCTCCCTCTCCCTCTTCCTCTCTACCTCTCTCTCTCCTTCTCTCCCCCTCTACCTCTCTCTCTACCTCTCTCTCTCTCTACCTCTCTCTCTACCTCTCTCTCTCTCTACCTCTCCCTCTCTACCTCTCTACCTCTCTCTCTTCCTCTCTACCTCTCTCTCCTTCTCTCCCTCTTCCTCTCTACCTCTCCCTCTCTACCTCTCTCTCCTTCTCTCCCTCTTCCTCTCTACCTCTCTCTCCTTCTCTCTCTCTTCCTCTCTCTCTCCCTCTCTCTCCTTCTCTCCCTCTTCCTCTCTCTCTCCCTCTCTCTCCTTCTCTCTCTCTTCCTCTCTACCTCTCTCTCCTTCTCTCCCTCTTCCTCTCTACCTCTCTCTCCTTCTCTCCCTCTTCCTCTCTACCTCTCTCTACCTCTCTCTCTCTACCTCTCCCTCTTCCTCTCTACCTCTCTCTCCTTCTCTCCCTCTTCCTCTCTACCTCTCTCTCTCTACCTCTCTCTCTCCTTCTCTCCCTCTCTCCCTCACTACCTATCTCTCTCCCTCTCCCTCTTCCTCTCTACCTCTCTCTCTCCTTCTCTCCCCCTCTACCTCTCTCTACCTCTCTCTCTCTCTACCTCTCTCTCTCTCTACCTCTCTCTCCTTCTCTCCCTCTTCCTCTCTATCTCTCTCTCTCCTTCTCTCCCCCTCTACCTCTCTCTCTCTCTCTACCTCTCTCTCTCCCTTTCTCCCTCTCTACCTCTCCCTCTTCCTCTCTACCTCTCTCTCCTTCTCTCCCTCTTCCTCTCTACCTCTCCCTCTCTACCTCTCCCTCTCTACCACTCTCTCCTTCTCTCCCTCTTCCTCTCTACCTCTCTCTCTCCTTCTCTCCCTCTCCCTCTCTACCTCTCCCTCTTCCTCTCTACCTCTCTCTCCTTCTCTCCCTCTTCCTCTCTACCTCTCTCTCCTTCTCTCCCTCTTCCTCTCTACCTCTCCCTCCTTCTCTCCCTCTTCCTCTCTACCTCTCCCTCTCTACCTCTCCCTCTCTACCGCTCTCTCCTTCTCTCCCTCTTCCTCTCTACCTCTCTCTCTCCTTCTCTCCCTCTCCCTCTTTCTCTCTCTCTCTCTCTCTCTCTCCATCTCCCTCTCCATCTTCCTCTCTCTCTCCTTCTCTCTCTCCCTCTCCCCCCCTCTCTCTCCCTCTCCCTCTGTACCTCTCTCTCTCTCTCTCCCCCTCTCCCTCTCAGATTCGGTCTGCTTTCCTCCATCTGACGAGGTGCCACTAAAATTAGCAAATTAGAAATGAGGCGATTATCGATGCTTATCCGTCAGAACGATATGCTCAGCTGACACACACACACACACACACACACAACTACACACACAACTACACACACACCATGCAGCTGCTAATATCTGAACACAAATATGCAGGTGTGACCAGTCGACAGGGGGGTGGTGTATAATTGCTCAGGACTCTGTTTGTCTGTGTGTGTGTGTATGTGTGTGAGGGAGAGAGAGAGAGAAGGAGGGAGAGAGAGATGGAGAGAGAAAGAGAGAGAGAGAGAGAGAGAGAGAGAGAGAGGGAGGGAGAGATAGTGTGTGTGGAAATAGCTGTTTATATAGCATGTGTGTGAGTGAGAGATATCACACGTGTGTGTGTGTGTGTGTGTGTGTGTGTGTACTCTCATGTGTGTGTGTGTTGGGGTTATTATTTAATGGACGGCTGCTCTCTGCTCCTCCTCTGTGTGCGTCTGTGAATAAAGATTGAATTAAGATGTGGAATATGGGCGGATGTGGAATATGGGCGGATGTGGAGCAGAGCCGCTCGCTGTGCTGGAGGAAGATGTTGTCGGGCTTTTATTTATCCAACTTTTTTTGTTGATTATTCAAAGAGTGCGATGCAGAGATGCGCGTCTGTGCTGCCGGATGACCAGAGAGGTCTCTGTTTACCTTTCATAAATATGAAACTGTAGAAAACAGATTGTATTTCCCGGGAAATAGACGACACTATCAGAATATCAACACAAGGCCTCGCTCGACCGGAGCCTCCGCTGGAGAATTGTCCCACAGACTAACAAACAGGTTCGCTCCTGAAACAGCGCAGCAGTGAGGTCCTGTAGCAGCAGAGCAGCTGAATATATTCCCTGAGAAAATGACGTTAGCTAATCATCTCAAATCTAATTCATATATCTATTATTTCTCACTCGTCATGCAGAAACCCAGTATCATCAAAATGGGAACTTTACAGGAGAAGGAGAAAACCTTCTTAACTCTCAATGGAAGTCAATGTACAAAGATTTTATTCCAGGTCATTTAGGAGCATTTCTATTGGTCCGTACGTCATCAAATTCTGACACAATGTAAAGAACTACTGCCAGATTCACACTACACTACATGGACAAAAGTATGTGGACACCTGTATTAAGTTTACTGTCTCTGCCGTCCAGGGAAGAAAGCTTTCTACTAGACTGCAGGGCAGAGCATTGCTGTGAGGATTTGCTTGCATTCAGCACCAAAGGTAAGGTAAAGGTGCACGTGTGCACAAATGTGTCCTCCGCATTTAACCCATCTGTGGTAGTGAACACACACTCACACAGTAGTGAACTAGTGAACTAGGGGCAGTGAGTACACACACACACCCAGAGCGGTGGGCAGCCAACTCCAGCGTCCGGGGAGCAGAGAGGGTAAAGGGCCTTGCTCAAGGGCCCAACAGTAGCAGCTTGCCAAGCCCAGGTATGGGACCCACAACCCTGTTATAGATAACCCGGCGCTCTAACTGCTGAGCCACCACTGCCCCGTAGTGCCTTAGTGAGGTCAGGATGTTGGATGATGATCACCACCCCACCTCATCATCCTCAACTCCTCAACTCATCCCAAACGTATTGGATGGAGCACCACCATCCACCATTCCAGAGAACACAGTTCTTCCACTGCTCAATTCTGAGGGGCTTCATACACCCCTCTACTAGCCCACGCCTGGCATTAGGCAGCATGGTGCCAATAGCTTCATGACGTTTATCTGCTCCAGAGAGTCCTATTCTATAGGCAGTACTTCTCTACAGGGACTAGACAAGCTGCATATGCGAGATTGACCATGCTTGTGTCGAAGGTGCCATGTGTTGGTCCACCCTAACTAGTGTCTGGGGCATCACGTGCGAAGGAGGGGGGGGGGGGGGGGGGGGGGGGGGTGACATATGAATTGGGTAATTGGCGGTCAAAACTGGGGATGAAAAGGGTGAAAAATCATTCAATTTATAATAATAATGTACATATATGGTAGTATATTATGCATATGGTCATTGCCATATCTGTGCAAATGAGGGATGTATTAGATTATCCTTTTTTAAGGGAAAGCTCTGACAAACCATTAAGACTTTTACCAAGGGGTGCCATTAATTCTGAAGGAGGCTTTACATACTGTATGTAGAAGCATTTTAACATTAATTCTATATCACTGGTCTGTGAATGATGGTAGGCTATATCTCAGCATCAGTCTCTGGCTAAAGGGGATTACCTTTGCTCTTTAATCTTTTAAAAAAAGACATGGAGGCAAATGGCAGGTGAGCAAAGCCCTCGGCTCCGGTCGTTTCTGCCTGTGACATTTCTGCAGCCGCGGCCGAGGCTCTCCGTGCCTTTCAGCAGCTGCCATAATATTTACTGAGGAACCAGATTGACTTTTCCCCCAAAAAATCAATATGTGCTTTTGGGCCGCTATGCTGGGCTCAACCTGCATGCTAATAGCATCTCTGTAGCACGCTTGGCTAACAGACGTACCATTCTGTCTCTATGTCTCTCCTTCAAATTCCCTCTCTCTCTTTAAATCCCTCATTCTCTCACCACTAAACCCTCACTTCTTTCCATCTCCGAGCAATCACTCACTCACTCTATCTCCTCTCTCCTTTTCTCTCTACCTTTTCATCACACCATCGCTCTGCCTCGTCCTCCATCGATGCCCATACACACACCCCGGTTATAATGGAGGCATGTTAATAGTTAACATCAGAGCAATTAGAGACAATCAGGTCTGCTGACTGGCCCATTCATTTTATCGGTCAGAGTTGAGAGGTCAATCAGCTGAAGGTGGGGTGTAAGAGCTAGCCAATCATTTGACGGTTCATTCAAGTGGTACCGTCTTTATTGACAAAAGTTTTGGGACACCTGCATATTCATTGTTTTTTCCCCCAAATCAAGGGTAATTAAAAAAAGGTGTAACTGTCTCTACTGATATGGAGCACGGCTGTGAGAATTTGATTGCATTCAGTGAAAATATCGTCAGTGAAGTCAGAATGTTGGATGATCACCACCCAACCTCACCCCCAACTTCCCAACTCATCCCAAAAGTATTGGATGGAGCATCATCCATCACTCCAGAGGACATGCACATCTGTGTCAGCAATAGGTGCAACTTAAAGTAGCTAAATGCATTCAACAGAAAGGGGTGTCCACACACTTTTGCAAGTTTTGGCCACCTGTGTATTGGTCCACCCAGAGTGGGTTGTTCACTGCAGCAGTTCCGTACCGCTGCAGTCTCACTCATGCTCTTGTTGCTGAATGCAATCAAATCCTCACAGCAATGCTCCTCCAAAATCTAGTAGAAAGCCTTCTTCCCTGGACAGTAGAGACAGTTACTCCAACAAAAGCAGGATAGACTCTTTTTAATGGCCTTGATTTCAAAAGAACAGATGAATGGGCAGGTGTCCCAATACTTTTGTCCAAAGTGTATACGCTGTTACATTAGCTTTAATAGAGAATTCTGATAGGATTAGTTTGTATGATTTCATAGGTAAATACCTCAGGTTATGACACACGTGTGTGTGTTCCGGTGCATGTTAGCTTGTGTGTGTGTGTGTGTGTGTGTGTGTGTGTGAAAGGGCTGCCAGACTCATTCTTCACTCTCTGTCTGTCACTGTCCTTTCGGCCCCGTGGTTGGCTTACTGAAGCGGCGGTCTTGTCATCTGGGATGCGGGATTGGTGGAGCCATGCGGAGAGTGTAATACACACAGACAGCGCGCTGGCCCATAATCACGCAAACTTGACCTGACACGTCCTGCCTCCCCCCCCTGCCACGGCCCTGCCAATCAGCACAGCTGGGCACAGGTTGCTAAGCAACAGTCTAAAAGGGGCGCTTGAAGGGGAAGGGGGGACAAGAACAGTGGGCACCAACTAGACCAGAGAAACAACACACACTCAGACAGCAAATACCACTGCGGCATACAGACACACCACATATACACACTTTACGGTGCGACACCCTACAGCTGACTGTAGGGGCCTAAAGGTCGGCCCGATCTGGGATGCATGTAAGACAGTAAGTTTAACAAGAGTCATACTGTTAGGGCCAGATGACTGGGTAATGACTGGTGGGTAACTACTGACACTGGTCTGAGGGACAAATCAACCCAGATACTGACACCTTCAGAGGCCTTTAGATTATTTTAATAATCTTAATAGATTAATATATTATCCACTGCAGTACATGGAAATTAACACCCAGCAACTTGATCTTTTTGACTAACTGCAAAAGGATTAGCTTAGTTTTTTCTGTGTGTTTTACATAGGGACGTCCAGATCTTATCCAGTGGATCAGGACTAGGGCCGATCCAGGCATGTTTTAATGGATCAGGTACTGGCTATTTTAATCCAGTCCTGGGTCTTTTTCATTTTAACAATGGTGTTCGGAGCGCCATCTGGTGTCCTCAAGGCACCATTAACAGACAAAATCCCCAGCCAGCTGCAGCAGTGCAGACGTTCTCAGAAGGTAAATAAAAGAGTGTAGAGTCTGCAATCTGGAGCTATTTTACAGTGGAGCATGAAAATAGACCATAATATCTGAAAGTAATGCTGAAACTGTCAATCCTTCACATAAACTGATGAGCCAAAACATTAAGACCAGTCACTGTAACTGACAGTAATTAAACAGCCAGGCTAGGTGAAGATCTGAACGAATTTAACAAGGGCCAAATAGTTCGGGCCATAGGACTGGGTCAGGTGCTGTTAGTGGTGGATAACTACTGACAGAGGTCTGAGGGACGAATCAACCCAGATACTGGGTTAGACTGTTGCTTATTCGATATATAAAAAGATATATATATATATATATATACAGACACACGTTGTTCAGAACCATCTGGTATATTTAAATGCATCCCTACACATAACCTTCCATTAAAATTGAGACACAATTTCAAACAAACAAACCAGACTCCTAAATCCCTGCTTCTTTATGATTGAATTGATTGTCAATTTAAATCTAATCGAGTCACGGATGCTTAGCCAAAATTACACTTCACAATCCATAACCCAAAATCAAACACACTGCTTTGCCTGTTTTATAGCCTGTCTGCCTCTGAGGCAGCTCATGCTGCAGAAATGTTATCAGTGCCTGTCAACGTTCAAATGTTAACTGGGCAGATTGTGCAGACGGTGCTGTGCTGACATGCTTGACATGCTTTTAAATCTGCTTGGGTGTCAAACACTACATAAAGCAATGTAAGTAATTACTATTATAGATCTTTATTATTATTATTATTATTATAGATACACTATATATTAAGTAGCAATACATTTTAATAATATACCGTGTTCTTATGTAGGCCTTCTACGTTTAAGTTACATTACCTGTGGATAATGTCTCATAACAGTGTTATAAATGAGATAAACGTCCCTCACCTTTGGCCGTTTTATCATTTAAAGCCTTAAGTCATCTCATCATTACTGGCATAAGCTGTAAATCATCAAGCAGTGATTTATAAAATGAATTATTCACTGCTTATGCATATGTTATAAAGTGGCCTTAAACCCTGACAATATCAGCTATATCACACCCAGCAAAGCACATGGAGCACAGCCCATTCCCGTCACCCATACTCTAATCACCCCTACACTGCAAGCTCTTTACAGGGGACATTGCGTAGGCAGGGCCTGTATGGATGTCCCAAGTGGGAGCCAGAAAGTTTTGTCCCTAGGTTACATGTTGGCCTCATATATGGATGCTGACCAGGGTCAGTGGAGGGGTTACTTATGCCCCCCATCTGGATTGTACATTGCACATGGGGCCTAGATGGGACCAATGTGAAATTAGGGTGGGTTGTAACAATAGGGCTCACTGGGGAAGCCCAACTGGGTCCCAGTAACAGCACAGCTACCTATCCCACATTCCACCCATGTCCCATATGAGCATGCTGGCTGTGTCCCTTTGTCAGTCTTTCGCTGAATTAAGCCCACTTCATCTCCAGAAGGCTCAACAGTGAGGTCTGGCATCCCAGACGTCTCCACTCCTCTCCAAGCTCACTTCACAGACCTGTCACTTAACCAAGTTCATAGCTGTAGAACCACACCGTCCTCCCTGGTGAAAAAGGCTGTACCCAGCCCCACTGGCTAAAGCTTATTATTCTATAACTACAGTTACTTATTCATCAGGTATAGACGTGTGTAATCCCCACTGGGACCCAGCGTTGGGTCCTGGGGTTGTTAAATATAGTGTTACTGAGAGTTCTTTTGTAGTTCATGAAGCAAAGACAACACCTACCAACTCCTCTGTTTAACACGTCAGTCACACTGACAAGCTAGCCGACTCACGCTCAAGCTAGCAATGCAACTCTGTTGTTTGGCCTCAGGTTAACAGCCTTTTAGACGTATCTGGGGATTCTTTTTTTCTGTGCGAGTGTGTAAGGGACAGCCTCATTGAGTGCGAACTTAATTACCCTGTCACAGAGGAGCCTCGTTAGCACCTCGCTAGCACTTTCCCGCTCTGAGAGACGGTGGCTCAGCCGGCCGTGGACTCGTCTTACAACTGCGAACACAGCTACTACCACTGTAGAACAAGGAGTTTTTCAGTATCAGCGTTTCTTCGTCCTCCTTGTTTACATGCCTTGCTGCATAGCCACAGGACACTGTTTAGGACTATGCTAATTAGGATACCCTAGGAAAACCTTATTCTTTTATTTTTAACCATATTTAAAAATGGATATTTAAACTACATTTGAACAGTATTGAGAAATGGAGGCCAATTCAATTAGACTTTCTAATGGTAGATGGTAGTTGATGGTAGAGCAACTGTGCTAAGAGCTACTTGTAGGTCCATGATGACACTTCAGGACTGTTGGAGACTTCTTGAGGTCTGCTCTTGGGCTGAACTTGCTAGGGCAGCCTGATTTGACCATGTTGGTCAGTTGTTCCAATTGTAAATGATTTAGCGGACAGTGGGACGGCCGATTTCTCATTGTTCTGAGATCTTTTTGAAGCCCTTTCCAGACTCTTCTGCATCTACAACCTTCTTTCTGAAGGCCTCAGAGAGCTCTTTGGATCTGGCCATGGTGATCTTCTTCACCACTCATTTCAACCATCAAGACCCTACTAAGCCTGCGTCCCAAATCGCAAACTTCTATACTTTGCCTAATACATTAACATTAACATCTAATGGTCGTGCACCATTTTTAACACACTACTCAGTGTGATAGTGAGCGGTTTGGGACACAGCCAAAATAACAAGCTCTTCAGAATCCTCTCTAAGCAATCTTCTAATCATCTGCATCTGATTTCTAAGCCATGTCTTCAGCTGTAGGTGTCTCTCAATATTGTTCAAATGATGTTTGTAAAGGCCCTACTGTGCAAGTGCAGTGGGCCTCGTTTTCCACACGCTGTGTTTACATGAAGCCTCTGTCCTCATGGTGCAATCCGATTTGTAATCCAGAGGGCAAGAGGGCATGAAAAGCAAATTGGGACAGGCCCGGCCCCTGTGAACACTGCTGACATGTATTGACCCGAGCCTGGGACGAACTGTAAGCTGCAGCTGTCTGACTTCATTTGAGCTTCACATGCTTGCTTGCCCTCAGTAGAAGTGGCCGCCAGAGACTCACTGGAAACAATGAGATCAAAGTCAGACTAAATGGACTCTTTCCTCAGCCGGCTGAGAGGAGCAGCACTCACCAAGGTCGTCTCCTCACATCGTACAGGTCAATCTTGTTTGGCGCCCTCCATGGAGTAGCTGATGGGGAGAGAGATAGCAAGAGAGAGAGAGAGCGAGAGAGAGAGGGGGATGAAAAACTCTACCTAGTGGCATTTACCAGAAAACAGATGCTGAGTGACTAGACAGCCACTTAATAACCAAAACCCATTTTTAAATATTTATTTATTTATTTATTTATTTTCTGCCCAATCTGGATCACCAGTCACCCAACCCACACATATTCTCCCAATCACATCCAATGCTCCTGACAATAGGAGAAGGAGGTGAAGACCAACACACGCCTCCTCCTCCTACACATGCACAGCCAGCCAGCACCTCTTTTTCCAAACTCCAGCCAATGCAACTTCACAGGGCAACCAACACGCTTGGAGGAAAGTGACGTGTACCCGGCTCTGATGCATCAGTCAGCAGACGCCAGCGCAGGCCAGCATTGCACTGGAGTGATATGGGGAGAAAGTGCCATCTACCCACCCTGGAGAGTGCTCTTTCCAGCCCATGGCTGCTATATGCAAAATAGTGACAGCACCTTATTCTGCTGTACCGCTCAGGGGCCCCAGAAATGGTCATTTTATGATGAGAGGACAAAATAACACTTTCTTTTCTGATTTGATACTAAAACCTGAAGTATTAGCTGATATTCCTTCTTTAAAATCTGCTGTTTTTAACTGCCTGAATCAAAGAACGAAAAGGAACAAATAGTTTGGCAAAAAGTCAAAAGTCAGATGTCAAACTTGCGTGACTTATCGCTGACCCCAGATGAGGTCAACCAGCCAAGACATGTTTAGTATCTGATGTTTGCTTCTTCAGTTTTGAACAGGAGATGCCAGGATAACATTGCTAACAAACACTGGACTTTGACTGTCACCAATCCCAGCTGTGAGAGTCAACGTCATGTCTCAAAATGTCTGTAAATCTGCTCAAAGCGCACCCAGATCTTCACAATGTGCTTTAGGACACGGTGTGAATCCTCAGCATGGCTGAATGACAGGTACCTGGCACCACTTCTACCTCCACACAATAGATGGCATCATTCCAGGCACTGCAGCCCAGTCTAAAGTGAAATCTACACTGGTACTACTGGGGAAGAAAGTTGTCGTTTCAAAATTGTCTTTAAAATGTTTAAAAGTGGTTGATCCAGACTGTTTATCATTATTTCTTTTTTATGTGCTTAAAAAGCTTTACAACAGAGCTTCAAAGCAAATGAATCAAGGCTTATTTGTTGTGTATTTACAGAGATGAAGGTTGGTGACAATCTAAGTCCAGTATTTGATAGCAACATTAGCCTAGCATCTTCTATTGTAAACTTAAGAAGCACACATCAGATACCAAACATGTCTTGGTTGATTAACTGTATTTGGGGTCAGTAATCAGACATGCTTGTCATTCAAACTACTTCTTAAGTTTGAAAGAGTTAGTTTCAGGTTTTTAGAGAATAATTAGATATTATTGATATTATCTTATTAGGTAAATCTGATTTACCCCACTGGCAGACAGTTTTGCTTAATATAAGCATTTTAATCTAATGTTCAGTACTAAAGTTATTGAGTTTTATGAATATGTGATTTTTTATTTCTAGATAATTGTACTGATTAATTTGCATTAGATTTTTTGATTGCATTAATTATCCTTTTATATTTTCAGCTCCATCTTTAATGAAATATGTATATAACATAAAATTTGTTATAAAAACAAGGGAAAAACCAACCCATACATAAAAACAAGGGAAAATATACATAATATTATTATTTTTGTACTTTTACTGTTATATTTAAAAAATCAAAAATCTATATATCCAAAATAAAATAAAATAAAGGAGTAATATGAATATAAATACATATAGTAGTGTTGAAAGATGCTTAGCTGTTCAGTGGGCCACTCTAATAAATGCAAATATTGCATATTGAATATTAATGACAAAACCAGAGAAAACCATGTGAAAATGTTTATTGTAGAAAAACAAACTGATTTGGACTTTGGACTTTTTCTAATTTTTAACCCTTATTTTCTGCCCAACTGTGGATCATCAACCTAACCCATATATAAAAACAATGGAAATATATATTATTGTGTATAATATATTATAATAATATATAATATATTATTATTTTTTTACTTTTATTGTTATATTATATTTCAAAAATAAAAAAATCTATATATCCAAATAAAATATAAAGGAGTAATATAAATATAAATACATATAGTAACATTTGTTGTGAAAATCTGTTTTGTTTTGTGAAAAAACACTTTATTAGATTAGATTAGCATTTATTGCAGTAATGCTTTTAGCCCTTATCCACTGTCTGATATGGATTATTGGTGTAAACAGAACAGAGAAAGGGTAATAGAAATATATTGAGACATTATAGTGATTGATTAATCCTGTCACTAAACAATAAGAGTGGATTAGTTTTCTTCCCAGCTGTCAAAAGCGCTTATTCAGCAGCACCCAATCTATTACAGAGTACTGGAATACTGGATGGATCATTACAGCTGTATAACTGTAATCCGTCCACACTGTTCCCGACACTAAGCCTGTTAGAATTTACCTGGATAATATCTAGTGACACCAGTGGCACTTCCGAACACCTGCCAGCGAAGCGAGGGGTCTTCTCGGCTGTTGTCTATGAACACCCTCTCCAGTGCCTGGGTCCAGTTCAGCTCATTCAGGATTGTGGGAGCTGAAGGGCAGAGAGAACAAAGACAGAGAGAGAGAGAGAGAGAGAGAGAGAGACATGAGTATTATGTTAAAAATCAATATGACAACCGAGGATCAGGCAAATATCAATGTTAAACGATGCTTAGCTGTTCAG
Source organism: Salminus brasiliensis (assembly GCF_030463535.1). NCBI lineage: Eukaryota > Metazoa > Chordata > Actinopteri > Characiformes > Bryconidae > Salminus > Salminus brasiliensis. Next base: position 38,732,122 of record NC_132884.1, on the reverse strand, counting down.
TGGGCCACTCTAATAAATGCAAATACTGAATATTGAACATTAATGACAGAACCAGAGTTGTTTGATGGGAAAATGTTTAGGATTATTTTCTGTCCAACTGTCCAACTGTGGATCGCCAATATTGAAGACCCCCCTCCCCATCACGCGCAATGCTCCCGACACTGGGAGGGTGAAGACCGAGGCATGCCTCCTCCAACCCGCCATCCAGTGCCTCTACAACATCACTGGGCAACCAATGCGCCGTGAAACCGGAACGCCGTGTACCCGGCTCTGATGCACCAGTTAACAGACGCCAGTGCCGGCCAGCAGCACACCGGAGAAAGTGCCATCCACCAACCCTGGAGAGAGCCAGGCCAATTGTGCCAATGGCTAGCAACATGACCATAGTGACAGTGCCCTATTCTGCTGGACCACTCAGGGGTCCCTGGAGTCCACATGTCTTCTGACTTGAGACCCACTAATAATGAGGGTGGACCTATATGTGGTTCTGTTCAAAGCAATGGGAATAACTCTTACTTTAGGGCCACACCTGGCATCACGAGCCACGAGCCAGGAGTGTCGCCTTTATCCGTTAGTTAGCGTGCTATTGTAACGTGCTCCGCTAACTGGTGAGGGCGGTGGACAGTGTGGTCTTGCGGTTATTGTGTATTTTTTATCTGGGGCAGTGATATGGTTGATGTGCCCATCGAGACGCTTTGGCGTTCACACTACAAGAACACCCGAGGTCCTACGGTTCGAGCGATCGGATTCCTCCTGTACTTTGGGGCCTACGCTTATATAGAGTGGATCGCTTCACATCAAACCACCCTGACTGACTTTCATTACATCTAAACCCTTTAATTACACATAATATATAACATTTTAGCTGTTACCGTTAAAGCCACACCTCTATGAGCAGATACCGTCAATCAACTGAGGTAGCAACTGGCCTCCAGTCATGTTGCCATTGTGTTCAGAGGCTAGGGCCGTTCTCCATCCTGCAACAGCCGATACTCTACTACTGACGCATACTGTCTTACTGTTGTCTTCAGAAAACGTAAGAGCATGTGCGTCTTATTGTGGATTCAAAGCAGCTAATTTATTATCCAATCTCCAGCATTGCTAAGCAATGATACAGTGCGTTCACATGACGTTAACACTGCTCTGTGGACTCGTCTAAAGGGTTCACTTCAGTTCTCTGCCGCCGGGATTTTAATCCATGAAATAACTGCTGATTGGAAAGCTAACTTTCAGTAACGCAACAACACAGCCTGGATCAATTATCACCACTGAAGCCAGCTTGTTCCTTCGGTGAGAAATGACAAGAAAACGCCAGTTCACCTCCGTCTGCCTCTTCCCTCCAATTCGGCAGCAAACTGTAATAGTATAATAGCACTGATATGCATAGTAAGGCTGATGTGCATGATAACGGACGGAAGCAGACACCAGACATACCCTCGCCACTGATAAACACACAAACAAAAAAGTGGGCCATGAGAGGACACGGTTTAGTCTGGGCAAGGTGGTGTGTGTGTGACTGTGTGTGGGACAAGGTGGTGTGTGTGACTGTGTGTGGGACAGTGCTGAAAGTGGGCCGGTACTCACTGGCACGCAGCACCCACACTTCTACATTGGACTCTTTCTGGGGACTTTTCCTAGAGTACCAGGACTTGTCTGAGGCTGACGGTACTCCTCCTGCCCTCTCTGTATCAGGATCTGCCCAATTCACAATAACGCTACAGAAACCTCATTACCCAGAGGGCACCACAAGTGCTCCAGTACAAGACCAGTAACGCTAATGCTAATCAAGTCAAGTAACATTAACGCTAGTCATGTAACGCTACAGCTAGTCAAGCAACGTTAAGGCTACTCAAGTAATGTTAATGCTAGTCAAGTCAAGTAACGCTAATGCTACTCAAGTAATGTTAATGCTAGTCAAGTCAAGTAACGCTAATGCTAGTCAAGTCAAGCAATGTTAATGCTACACAAGTAACGCTAATGCTAGTCAAGTCAAGTAACGCTAATGCTACTCAAGTAATGTTAATGCTAGTCAAGTCAAGCAGCGTTAATGCTACACAAGTAACGCTAATGCTAATCAAGTAGTGTTAATGCTAGTCAAGTCAAGCAATGTTAATGCTAGTCAAGCAACGTTAATGCTACACAAGTAACGCTAATGCTAATCAAGTAGTGTTAATGCTAGTCAAGTCAAGCAATGTTAATGCTAGTCAAGCAACGTTAATGCTACACAAGTAACGCTAATGCTACACAAGTAGTGTTAATGCTAGTCAAGTCAAGCAATGTTAATGCTGGTCAAGCAACGTTAATGCTACACAAGTAACGCTACTGCTAGTGAAGTCAAATAACCTTTACGCTAGTCATGTAACGCTACAGCTAGTCAAGCAACGTTAAGGCCACTCAAGTAATGTTAATGCTAGTCAAGTCAAGCAATGTTAATACTAGTCAAGCAATGTTAATGCTACACAATTAACGCTAATGCTAGTCAAGTCAAGTAACGTTAACGCTAGTCAAGCAATGTTAATGGTTCACAATTAACGCTAATGCTAGTCAAGTCAAGTAACGTTAATGCTAGTCAAGTAACCCTACAGCTAATCAAGCAACATTAATGCTACTCAAGTATTGCTAATGCTAGTCAAGTAAAGTTATAGCTCGTCAAGTCAAATAACATTAATGTTAGTCGGGTAACGCTAATGCTAGTCAAGACGAGTAACATTAATGCTGGTCAGGAGAACCAATGTTAACACTATTGTTGCTATTGTGGGGCTAAGTGGTTGCTATGGTGTTGCTAAGTGGCTAATAGGATATTCCAGATAGCTGCTATGCTGTTCCAAAGTGTTTGCTATGCTGTTGCAAAGTGGTTGCTGTGGTGTTGCTAAGTGTTTTTTTTATGGTATGCTAAGTGATTGTTATGGTGTTGCTAAGTTGGTAATATGGTGTCCCAGGTGGTTGCTATGGTGTTACTAGGTGATTTCTATGGTGTTGCTACCAACTATTGAACCCCATTCATTTCTATTGGGTTAGTGGTGTGAAAAACCGTACATCTGATCTAAAAGCTGGATAGAAACCCGGAGTCGCCACAA